>NW_020190556.1:0-20504 GCF_002263795.3 Bos taurus
GCGCCTCTCAGTCACCGATCACCGGGTGATAAACACGTTGATCAGTGGAACACAGCCACGTATCACTGCATGCGCAGTCAGAGTGCCAGTTCTGATAGCACGTGATCAGTGCGTGCACAAGGCCATGATCAGCGCCTGTCAGTCACTGATCACTGCCTGATAAACACGTGATCAGTGCCTGAGCAGCCACGTCATCAGGCATCCAGTCAACTGATCTGCATGATAGCACGTGATCAGTGATGCTCAGTCACGTGATCTGTACTTGATCAGCCACGTGATCAGTGCCTGCAGAGTCACGTGATCAGGGCCTGCTGAGCTGCGTTGATTCCTGCCGGCTCATCTGCATGACAATTGCCAGCTGAGCTGCGTGATTCCTGCCGGCTCATCTGCTTGACAATTGCCAGCTGAGCTGCGTGATTCCTGCCTGGTCACCTGCTTGATTATTGCCAGTTGAGCAGCATGATTCGTCACTGCTGACCTCCATGCTTATTGCCTGCTGATTGCGTGGTTCGTGTCTGCTCAGCTCTTTGAGTATTGCCTCCTGAGGTCCCTGTTCGGGCGCCACCTGCCGGGGACCAGCCCAGTGATCCAGGATATTCGAAGGAGAGATGGCCTAGGCGACTATTTATATGCTAATCAGAGATGTCAAGAATAATAGTATGAGGAGAGCTCGTAGGAAATTCGGTGGAGAAAAGAGACTGAGTAGCTTGGTTTACGCGGAAGACCAATTAAACTTCAAGACATGAGCAGCACCACTTACGTAGGCCGCAGGCGCCCTCTCGAATAACGAAAGGTGCCTCACCCTAGACACCTTCTCGAGTGGGTCTTAGCGCCAGGCATAATTAGTAAGCGTGGTGGGTTCCGCGCTCCAGATGGACTCAGCTGGAAGTTAAAGGGAAGAAGACAAGGAACTTTATGAATGGAGCTGTAAGTTAACTCTTTGACAGAGAGACGAGATGGTGGTGGGGGACAGCCCCAGTGAAATCAGAGGTGAGAGCACAAACAATACAGTAGGCAGACTCTGGTTTTTTTGGGGGAGATGCTCGAGAAATCCGGGTGACTCCTGAGGCTCGATCCGCATTTGCGTATGCCGAACCTTCCTTCGTCATGACCTTTGTCCAGAGTGGAAGGCCTCCCCGGCTTCCGGCACATGATCAGTGCATGCTCAGTCACGATATCAGTAAATGATCAGCACGTGATCACTGAGGAACAGTACGTGATCAGCGCTCACATTCCCGGGATCACTGGATGATAAACACGTGATAAGTGAACGACCAGCCACGTGATCTCATGCGCAGTCAGGTGGCCAGTTCCTAATCAGCCACGTGATCAGTGCCGTGCACATTCCCATGATCAGGCCATTCAGTCACTGATCACTGCCTGAAAACACGTGATCAATGCCGAACAGCCAAGTCATCAGTGCATGCGCAGTCACGTGATCAGTGCATGATAGCCACGTGATCAGTGCGTGCACAGGCCCATGATCAGCGCCTGTCAGTCACTGATCATTGCCTGATAAACACGTGATCAGTGCATGATGAGCATGCTGATCAGTGTCTGAGCAGCACGTCATCAGTCCATGTCAGTCACGTGATCTGTACTTGATCAGCCACGTGATCAGTGCCTGCAGAGTCACGTGATCAGGGCCTGCTGAGCTTCGTGATTCCTGCCGCCTCATCTGCATGAAATTGCCAGCTGAGCTGCGTGATTCATGTCGGCTCATCTGCTTGACAATTGCCAGCTGAGCTGTGTGATTCCGGCTGGTCACCTGCTTGATTATTGTCAGTTGAGCAGCATGATTAGTCACTGCTGACCTCATGCTTATTGCTGCTGATTGCGTGGTTCGTTGTCTGCTCAGCTCTTTGAGTATTGCTCCTGAGGCCCTGTTCGGTCGCCACCTGCCGGGGACCAGCCCTAGCTGATCCAGGGTATTCGAAGGAGAGATGGCCTAGGCGACTATTATATGCTAATCAGAGATGTCAAAATAATAGTATGAGGAGAGCTCCAGTAGGAAAATTCGGTGGAGAAAAGAGACTGAGTAAGCTTGGTTTACGCGGAAGACCAAATAAAACTTCAAGACATGAAGTTACACCACTTACGTAGGCTGCAGGCGCCCTCTCGAATAACGAAAGGTGCCTCACCCTAGACACCTTCTCGGAGTGGGTCTTAGCAGCCCAGGCATAATTAGTAATCGTGGTGGGCTTCCGCGCTCCAGATGGAGACTCAGCTGGAAGTTAAAGGGAAGAATGACAAGGAACCTTTATGAATTGGAGCTGTAAGTTAACTCTTGACAGAGAGAGTGACAATGGTGGTGGGGTTCAGCCCCCAGTGAAATCAGAGTGAGTGCACAAAGCAATACAGTAGGCAGACTCTGGTTTTTTGGGGGGGGAGATGCTCGAGAATAATCCGGGTGGACCCCTGAGCTCGATCCCCGCACTTGCGTATGCCGAGCTCCTTCCTCATGGCCTTTGTCCAGATATGGAAGTTCCTCCCCGGCTCCCGCACATGATCAGTGCATGCTCAGTCACGATATCAGTGCATGATCAGCCACGTGATCACTGACGGAACAGTTCTGTGATCAGCGCCTCTCAGTCACGCGGATCACCGGATGATAAACACGAGATCAGTGAACGACCAGCCACGTGATCACTGCATGCGCAGTCAGGTGGCCAGTTCCTGATCAGCCACGTGATCAGTGGCGTGCACAGTCCCATGATCAGCGCCTGTCAGTCACTGATCACTGCCTGATAAACACGTGATCAGTGCATGATGAGCCATGTGATCAGTGCCTGAGCAGCCACGTCATCAGTGCATGCGCAGTCACGTGATCAGTGCATGATAGCCACGTGATCAGTGCATGCTCAGTCACGTGATCTGTACTTGATCAGCCACGAGATCAGTGCCTGCAGAGTAACCTGATCAGGGCCTGCTGAGCTGTGTGATTCCTGCCGGCTCATCTGCATGACAATTGCCAGCTGAGCTGCCTGATTCCTGTCGGCTCATCTGCTTGACAATTGCCAGCTGAGCTTCGTGATTCCTGCCTGGTCACCTGCTTGTTTATTGCCAGTTGAGCAGCATGATTTGTCACTGCTGAGCTCCATGCTTATTGCCTGCTGATTGCGTGGTTCGTGTCTGCTCAGCTCTTTGAGTATTGCCTCCTGAGGTCCCTGTTCGGTCGCCACCTGCCGGGGACCAGCCCCAGCTGATCCAGGGTATTCGAAGGAGAGATGGCCTAGGCGACTCTTTATATGCTAATCAGAGATGTCAAGAATAATAGTATGAGGAGAGCTCAGTAGGAAAAATCGGAGGAAAAAAGAGACTGAGGATCTTGTTGTTCACGGGAGACCAATCAAACTTCAAGACAAGAACTTTGCACCACTTACGTAGGCCGCAGGCGCCCTCTCGAAGGGCGGAAGGTGCCTCACCCTAGACACCTTCTCGAGTGGGTCTTAGCAGTCCAGGCATAATTAGTAAGCGTGGTGGGTTCCGCGCTCCAGATGGAGACTCAGCTGGAAGTTAAAGGGAAGAATGACAAGGAACTTTATGAATTGGAGCTGTAAGTTAACTCTTTGACAGAGAGAGCGAGATGGTGGTGGGGGACAGCCCCCAGTGAAATCAGAGGTGAGAGCACAAAGCAATACAGTAGGCAGACTCTGGTTTTTTTTGGGGGGAGATGCTCGAGAATATCCGGGTGGACTCCTGAGGCTCGATCCCGCATTTGCGTATGCCGAACCTCCTTCGTCATGACCTTTGTCCAGAGTGGAAGGCCTCCCCGGCTTCCGGCACATGATCAGTGCATGCTCAGTCACGATATCAGTAAATGATCAGCCACGTGATCACTGACGGAACAGTCACGTGATCAGCGCCTCACAGTCCCGAGATCACTGGATGATAAACACGTGATAAGTGAACGACCAGCCACGTGATCACTGCATGCGCAGTCAGGTGGCCAGTTCCTAATCAGCCACGTGATCAGTGCGTGCACAGTCCCATGATCAGCGCCTGTCAGTCACTGATCACTGCCTGATAAACACGTGATCAGTGCCCGAACAGCCACGTCGTCAGTGCATGCGCAGTCACGTGATCAGTGCATGATAGCCACGTGATCAGTGCGTGCACAGGCCCATGATCAGCGCCTGTCAGTCACTGATCATTGCCTGATAAACACGTGATCAGTGCATGATGAGCCATGTGATCAGTGTCTGAGCAGCCACGTCATCAGTCCATGCTCAGTCACGTGATCTGTACTTGATCAGCCACGTGATCAGTGCCTGCAGAGTCACGTGATCAGGGCCTGCTGAGCTTCGTGATTCCTGCCGCCTCATCTGCATGACAATTGCCAGCTGAGCTGCGTGATTCATGTCGGCTCATCTGCTTGACAATTGCCAGCTGAGCTGTGTGATTCCGGCCTGGTCACCTGCTTGATTATTGTCAGTTGAGCAGCATGATTCGTCACTGCTGACCTCCATGTTTATTGCCTGCTGATTGCGTGGTTCGTGTCTGCTCAGCTCTTTGAGTATTGCCTCCTGAGGTCCCTGTTCGGTCGCCACCTGCCGGGGACCAGCCCTAGCTGATCCAGGGTATTCGAAGGAGAGATGGCCTAGGCGACTATTTATATGCTAATCAGAGATGTCAAGAATAATAGTATGAGGAGAGCTCTGTAGGAAAATTCGGTGGAGAAAAGAGACTGAGTAGCTTGGTTTACGCGGAAGACCAATTAAACTTCAAGACATGAAGTTAGCACCACTTACGTAGGCTGCAGGCGCCCTCTCGAATAACGAAAGGTGCCTCACCCTAGACACCTTCTCGAGTGGGTCTTAGCAGCCCAGGCATAATTAGTAATCGTGGTGGGTTCCGCGCTCCAGATGGAGACTCAGCTGGAAGTTAAAGGGAAGAATGACAAGGAACGTTATGAATTGGAGCTGTAAGTTAACTCTTTGACAGAGAGAGTGAAATGGTGGTGGGGTTCAGCCCCAGTGAAATCAGAGGTGAGTGCACAAAGCAATACAGTAGGCAGACTCTGGTTTTTTTGGGGGGGAGATGCTCGAGAATATCCGGGTGGACCCCTGAGGCTCGATCCCGCACTTGCGTATGCCGAGCCTCCTTCCTCATGGCCTTTGTCCAGAATGGAAGTCCTCCCCGGCTCCCGGCACATGATCAGTGCATGCTCAGTCACGATATCAGTGCATGATCAGCCACGTGATCACTGACGGAACAGTCTCGTGATCAGCGCCTCTCAGTCACGGGATCACCGGATGATAAACACGAGATCAGTGAACGACCAGCCACGTGATCACTGCATGCGCAGTCAGGTGGCCAGTTCCTGATAAGCCACGTGATCAGTGCGTGCACAGTCCCATGATCAGCGCCTGTCAGTCACTGATCACTGCCTGATAAACACGTGATCAGTGCATGATGAGCCATGTGATCAGTGCCTGAGCAGCCACGTCATCAGTGCATGCGCAGTCACGTGATCAGTGCATGATAGCCACGTGATCAGTGCATGCTCAGTCACGTGATCTGTACTTGATCAGCCACGAGATCAGTGCCTGCAGAGTAACCTGATCAGGGCCTGCTGAGCTGTGTGATTCCTGCCGGCTCATCTGCATGACAATTGCCAGCTGAGCTGCGTGATTCCTGTGGGCTCATCTGCTTGACAATTGCCAGCTGAGCTTCGTGATTCCTGCCTGGTCACCTGCTTGTTTATTGCCAGTTGAGCAGCATGATTTGTCACTGCTGAGCTCCATGCTTATTGCCTGCTGATTGCGTGGTTCGTGTCTGCTCAGCTCTTTGAGTATTGCCTCCTGAGGTCCCTGTTCGGTCGCCACCTGCTGGGGACCAGCCCCAGCTGATCCAGGGTATTCGAAGGAGAGATGGCCTAGGCGACTCTTTATATGCTAATCAGAGATGTCAAGAATAATAGTATGAGGAGAGCTCAGTAGGAAAAATCGGAGGAAAAAAGAGACTGAGGATCTTGTTGTTCACGGGAGACCAATCAAACTTCAAGACAAGAACTTTGCACCACTTACGTAGGCCGCAGGCGCCCTCTCGAAGGGCGGAAGGTGCCTCACCCTAGACACCTTCTCGAGTGGGTCTTAGCAGTCCAGGCATAATTAGTAAGCGTGGTGGGTTCCGCGCTCCAGATGGAGACTCAGCTGGAAGTTAAAGGGAAGAATGACAAGGAACTTTATGAATTGGAGCTGTAAGTTAACTCTTTGACAGAGAGAGCGAGATGGTGGTGGGGGACAGCCCCCAGTGAAATCAGAGGTGAGAGCACAAAGCAATACAGTAGGCAGACTCTGGTTTTTTTGGGGGGGAGATGCTCGAGAATATCCGGGTGGACTCCTGAGGCTCGATCCCGCATTTGCGTATGCCGAACCTCCTTCGTCATGACCTTTGTCCAGAGTGGAAGGCCTCCCCGGCTTCCGGCACATGATCAGTGCATGCTCAGTCACGATATCAGTAAATGATCAGCCACGTGATCACTGACGGAACAGTCACGTGATCAGCGCCTCACAGTCCCGGGATCACTGGATGATAAACACGTGATAAGTGAACGACCAGCCACGTGATCACTGCATGCGCAGTCAGGTGGCCAGTTCCTAATCAGCCACGTGATCAGTGCGTGCACAGTCCCATGATCAGCGCCTGTCAGTCACTGATCACTGCCTGATAAACACGTGATCAATGCCCGAACAGCCAAGTCATCAGTGCATGCGCAGTCACGTGATCAGTGCATGATAGCCACGTGATCAGTGCGTGCACAGGCCCATGATCAGCGCCTGTCAGTCACTGATCATTGCCTGATAAACACGTGATCAGTGCGTGATGAGCCATGTGATCAGTGTCTGAGCAGCCACGTCATCAGTCCATGCTCAGTCACGTGATCTGTACTTGATCAGCCACGTGATCAGTGCCTGCAGAGTCACGTGATCAGGGCCTGCTGAGCTTCGTGATTCCTGCCGCCTCATCTGCATGACAATTGCCAGCTGAGCTGCGTGATTCATGTCGGCTCATCTGCATGACAATTGCCAGCTGAGCTGCGTGATTCCTGCCTGGTCACCTGCTTGATTATTGCCAGTTGAGCAGCATGATTCGTCACTGCTGAGCTCCATGCTTATTGCCTGCTGATTGCGTGGTTCGTGTCTGCTCAGCTCTTTGAGTATTGCCTCCTGAGGTCCCTGTTCGGTCGCCACCTGCCGGGCACCAGCCCCAGCTGATCCAGGGTATTGGAAGGAGAGATGGCCTAGGCCACTATTTATATGCTAATCAGAGATGTCAAGAATAATAGTATGAGGAGAGCTCAGTAGGAAAATTCGGTGGAGAAAAGAGACTGAGTAGCTTGGTTTACGCGGAAGACCAATCAAACTTCAAGACATGAAGTTTGGACCACTTACGTAGGCCGCAGGTGCCCTCTCGAATGGCAGAAGGTGCCTCACCCTAGACACCTTCTCGAGTGGGTCTTAGCAGCCCAGGCATAATTAGTAAGCGTGGTGGGTGCCGCGCTCCAGATGGAGACTCAGCTGGAAGTTAAAGCGAAGAATGACAAGGAACTTTATGAATTGGAGCAGTAAGTTAAGTCTTTGACAGAGAGAGTGAGATGGTGGTGGGGTTCAGCCCCCAGTGAAATCAGAGGTGAGTGCACAAAGCAATACAGTAGGCAGACTCTGGGGTTTTTTGGGGAGAGATGCTCGAGAATATCCGGGTGGACCCCTGAGGCTCGATCCCGCATTTGCTTATGCCGAGCCTCCTTCCTCATGACATTTGTCCAGAGTGGAAGGCCTCCCCGGCTCCCGGCACATGATCAGTGCATGCTCACTCACGATATCAGTGCATGATCAGCCACGTGATCACTGTCGGCACAGTCACGTGGTAAGCGCCTCTCAGTCACGTGATCACCGGATGATAAACACGTCATCAGTGAACGACCAGCCACGTGATCACTGCATGGGCAGTCAGGTAGTCAGTTCCTGATCAGCCACCTGATCAGTGGGTGCACAGTCCCATGATCATCGCCTGTCAGTCACTGATCACTGTCTGATAACCACGTGATCAGTGCCCGATCAGCCACGTTATCAGTCCATGCGAAGTCACATGATCAGTGCACGGTAGCCACGTGATCAGTGGGAGCACAGTCCCATGATTAGCGCCTGTGAGTCACGGATCATTGCCTCATAAACACATGATCAGTGCATGATGAGCCATGTGATCAGTGCCTGATCAGCCAGGTCATCAGTGCATGCGCAGTCAGGTCATCAGTGCATGATAGCCACGTGATCAGTGCATCTTCAGTCACGTGATCTGTACTTGATCAGCCACGTGATCAGTGCCTGCAGAGTCACGTGATCAGGGCCTGCTGAGCTGCGTGATTCCTGCCTGGTCACCTGCTTGATTATTGACAGTTGAGCAGCATGATTCGTCACTGCTGAGCTCCATGCTTATTGCCTGCTGATTGCGTGGTTCGTGTCTGCACAGCTCTTTGAGTATTGCCTCCTGAGGTCCCTGTTCGGGCGCCGCCTGCCGGGGACCATCCCGACGTGATCCAGGGTATACGATGGAGAGATGGCCTAGGCGACTATTTATATGCTAATCAGAGATGTCAAGAATAATAGTATGAGGAGAGCTCAGTAGGAAAATTCGGTGGAGAAAAGAGACTGAGTAGCTTGGTTTACGCGGAAGACCAATTAAACTTCAAGACATGAAGTTAGCACCACTTATGTAGGCCGCAGGCACCCTATCGAATGGCGGAAGGTGCCTCACCCTAGACATCTTCTCGAGTGGGTCTTAGCAGCCCAGGCATAATTAGTAATCGTGGTGGGTTCCGCGCTCCAGATGGAGACTCAGCTGGAAGTTAAAGGGAAGAATGACAAGGAACTTTATGAATGGGAGCTGTAAGTTAACTCTTTGACAGAGAGAGCGAAATGGTGGTGGGTTTCAGCATCCAGTGAAATCAGAGGTGAGTGCACAAAGCAATACAGTAGGCAGACTCTGGGTTTTTTTGGGGGGAGATGCTCGAGAATATCCGGGTGGACCCCTGAGGCTCGATCCCGCACTTGCGTATGGCGAGCCTCCTTACTCATGGCCTTTGTCCAGAATGGAAGTCCTCCCCGGCTCCCGGCACATGATCAGTGCATGCTCAGTCACGATATCAGTGCATGATCAGCCACGTGATCACTGACGGCACAGTCACGTGATCAGCGCCTCTCAGTCACAGGATCACCGGATGATAAACACGTGATCAGTGAACGACCAGCCACATGATCACTGCATGCGCAGTCAGGTGGCCAGTTCCTGATCAGCCACGTGATCAGTGCGTGCACAGTCCCATGATCAGCGCCTGTCAGTCACTGATCACTGCCTGATAAACACGTGATCAGTGCCCGAACAGCCACGTCATCAGTGCATGCGCAGTCACGTGATCAGTGAATGATAGCCACGTGATCAGTGCGTGCACAGTCCCATGATCAGCGCCTGTCAGTCACTGATCATTGCCTGATAAACACGTGATCAGTGCATGATGAGCCATGTGATCAGTGCCTGAGCAGCCACGTCATCAGTGCATGCGCAGTCACGTGATCAGTGCATGACAGCCACGTGATCAGTGCATGCTCAGTCACGTGATCTGTACTTGATCAGCCACGTGATCAGTGCCTGCAGAGTCACGTGATCAGGGCCTGCTGAGCTGCGTGATTCCTGCCGGCTCATCTGCTTGACAATTGCCAGGTGAGCTGCGTGATTCCTGCCTGGTCACCTGCTTGATTATTGCCAGTTGAGCAGCATGATTCGTCACTGCTGACCTCCATGCTTATTGCCTGCTGATTGCGTGGTTCGTGTCTGCTCAGCTCTTTGAGTATTGCCTCCTGAGGTCCCTGTTCGGTCGCCACCTGCCGGGGACCAGCCCCAGCTGATCCAGGGTATTCGAAGGAGAGATGGCCTAGGCGACTATTTATATGCTAATCAGAGATGTCAAGAATAGTAGTATGAGGAGAGCTCAGTAGGAAAATTCGGTGGAGAAAAGAGACTGAGTAGCTTGGTTTACGCGGAAGACCAATCAAACTTCAAGACATGAAGTTTGGACCACTTACGTAGGCCGCAGGTGCCCTCTCGAATGGCGGAAGGTGCCTCACCCTAGACACCTTCTCGAGTAGGTCTTAGCAGCCCAGGCATTATTAGTAAGCGTGGTGGGTTCCGCGCTCCAGATGGAGACTCAGCTGGAAGTTAAAGGGAAGAATGACAAGGAACTTTATGAATTGGAGCAGTAAGTTAACTCTTTGACAGAGAGAGCGAGATGGTGGTGGGGGACAGCCCCCAGTGAAATCAGAGGTGAGAGCACAAAGCAATACAGTAGGCAGACTCTGGTTTTTTTTGGGGGGGAGATTCTCGAGAATATCCGGGTGGACGCCTCAGGCTCGATCCCGCATTTGCATATGCCGAGCCTCCTTCCTCATGACATTTGTCCAGAGTGGAAGGCCTCCTCGGCTCCCGGCACATGATCAGTGCATGCTCAGTCACGATATCAGTGCATGATCTGCCACGTGATCACTGACGGCACAGTCACGTGATCAGCGCCTCTCAGTCACGGGATCACCGGGTGATAAACACGTGATCAGTGAACGACCAGCCACGTGATCACTGCATGCGCAGTCAGGTGGCCAGTTCCTGATCAGCCACGTGATCAGTGAGTGCACAGTCCCCTGATCAGCGCCTGTCAGTCACCGATCACTGCCTGATAAACACGTGATCAGTGCCCGATCAGCCACGTCATCAGTGCATGCGCAGTCACGTGATCAGTGAATGATAGCCACGTGATCAGTGCGTGCACAGGCCCATGATCAGCGCCTGTCAGTCACTGGTCATTGCCTGATAAACACGTGATCAGTGCATGATGAGCCATGTGATCAGTGCCTGAGCAGCCACGTCATCAGTGCCTGCGCAGTCACCTGATCAGTGCATGATAGCCACGTGATCAGTGCATGCTCAGTCACGTGATCTGTACTTGATCAGCCACGTGATCAGTGCCTGCAGAGTCACGTGATCAGGGCCTGCTGAGCTGCGTGATTCCTGCCGGCTCATCTGCATGACAATTGCCAGCTGAGCTGCGTGATTCCTGTGGGCTCATCTGCTTGACAATTGCCAGCTGAGCTGTGTGATTCCTGCCTGGTCACCTGCTTGATTATTGCCAGTTGAGCAGCATGATTCGTCACTGCTCACCTCCATGCTTATTGCCTGCTGATTGCGTGGTTCGTGTCTGCTCAGCTCTTTGAGTATTGCCTCCTGAGGTCCCTGTTCGGTCGCCACCTGCTGGGGACCAGCCCCAGCTGATCCAGGGTATTCGAAGGAGAGATGGCCTAGGCGACTATTTATATGCTAATCAGAGATGTCAAGAATAATAGTATGAGGAGAGCTCAGTAGGAAAATTCGGTGGAGAAAAGAGACTGAGTAGCTTGGTTTACGCGGAAGACCAATTAAACTTCAAGACATGAAGTTAGCACCACTTATGTAGGCCGCAGGCACCCTATCGAATGGCGGAAGGTGCCTCACCCTAGACACCTTCTCGAGTGGGTCTTAGCAGCCCAGGCATAATTAGTAATCGTGGTGGGTTCCGCGCTCCAGATGGAGACTCAGCTGGAAGTTAAAGGGAAGAATGACAAGGAACTATATGAATTGGAGCTGTAAGTTAACTCTTTGACAGACAGAGCGAGATGGTGGTGGGGGACAGCCCCCAGTGAAATCAGAGGTGAGAGCACAAAGCAATACAGTAGGCAGACTCTGGTTTTTTGGGGGGGGAGATGCTCGAGAATATCCGGGTGGACTCCTGAGGCTCGATCCCGCATTTGCGTATGCCGAGCCTCCTTCCTCATGACCTTTGTCCACAGTGGAAGGCCTCCCCGGCTCCCGGCACATGATCAGTGCATGCTCACTCACGATATCAGTGCATGATCAGCCACGTGATCACTGACGGCACAGTCACGTGATCAGCGCCTCTCAGTCACGGGATCACCGGGTGATAAACACGTGATCAGTGAACGACCAGCCACGTGATCACTGCATGCGCAGTCAGGTGGCCAGTTCCTGATCAGCCACGTGATCAGTGCGTGCACAGTCCCATGATCAGCGCCTGTCAGTCACTGATCACTGCCTGATAAACACGTGATCAGTGCCCGAACAGCCACATCATCAGTGCATGCGCAGTCACGTGATCAGTGCATGATAGTCACGTGATCAGTGCGTGCACAGGCCCATGATCAGCGCCTGTCAGTCACTGAGCATTGCCTGATAAACAGGTGATCAGTACATGATGAGCCATGTGATCAGTGCCTGAGCAGCCACGTCATCAGTGCATGCGCAGTCACGTGATCAGTGCATGATAGCCACGTGATCAGTGCATGCTCAGTCACGTGACCTGTACTTGATCAGCCACGTGATCAGTGCCTGCAGAGTCACGGGATCAGGGCCTGCTGAGCTGCGTGATTCCTGCCGGCTCATCTGCATGATAATTGCCAGCTGAGCTGTGTGATTCCTGCCGGCTCATCTGCTTGACAATTGCCAGCTGAGCTGCGTGATTCCTGCCTGGTCACCTGCTTGATTATTGACAGTTGAGCAGCATGATTCGTCACTGCTGACCTCCATGCTTATTGCCTGCTGATTGCGTGGTTCGTGTCTGCACAGCTCTTTGAGTATTGCCTCCTGAGGTCCCTGTTCGGGCGCCGCCTGCCGGGGACCATCCCGACGTGATCCAGGGTATACGATGGAGAGATGGCCTAGGCGACTATTTATATGCTAATCAGAGATGTCAAGAATAATAGTATGAGGAGAGCTCAGTAGGAAAATTCGGTGGAGAAAAGAGACTGAGTAGCTTGGTTTACGCGGAAGACCAATTAAACTTCAAGACATGAAGTTAGCACCACTTATGTAGGCCGCAGGCACCCTATCGAATGGCGGAAGGTGCCTCACCCTAGACATCTTCTCGAGTGGGTCTTAGCAGCCCAGGCATAATTAGTAATCGTGGTGGGTTCCGCGCTCCAGATGGAGACTCAGCTGGAAGTTAAAGGGAAGAATGACAAGGAACTTTATGAATGGGAGCTGTAAGTTAACTCTTTGACAGAGAGAGCGAAATGGTGGTGGGTTTCAGCATCCAGTGAAATCAGAGGTGAGTGCACAAAGCAATACAGTAGGCAGACTCTGGGTTTTTTTGGGGGGAGATGCTCGAGAATATCCGGGTGGACCCCTGAGGCTCGATCCCGCACTTGCGTATGGCGAGCCTCCTTACTCATGGCCTTTGTCCAGAATGGAAGTCCTCCCCGGCTCCCGGCACATGATCAGTGCATGCTCAGTCACGATATCAGTGCATGATCAGCCACGTGATCACTGACGGCACAGTCACGTGATCAGCGCCTCTCAGTCACAGGATCACCGGATGATAAACACGTGATCAGTGAACGACCAGCCACATGATCACTGCATGCGCAGTCAGGTGGCCAGTTCCTGATCAGCCACGTGATCAGTGCGTGCACAGTCCCATGATCAGCGCCTGTCAGTCACTGATCACTGCCTGATAAACACGTGATCAGTGCCCGAACAGCCACGTCATCAGTGCATGCGCAGTCACGTGATCAGTGAATGATAGCCACGTGATCAGTGCGTGCACAGTCCCATGATCAGCGCCTGTCAGTCACTGATCATTGCCTGATAAACACGTGATCAGTGCATGATGAGCCATGTGATCAGTGCCTGAGCAGCCACGTCATCAGTGCATGCGCAGTCACGTGATCAGTGCATGACAGCCACGTGATCAGTGCATGCTCAGTCACGTGATCTGTACTTGATCAGCCACGTGATCAGTGCCTGCAGAGTCACGTGATCAGGGCCTGCTGAGCTGCGTGATTCCTGCCGGCTCATCTGCTTGACAATTGCCAGGTGAGCTGCGTGATTCCTGCCTGGTCACCTGCTTGATTATTGCCAGTTGAGCAGCATGATTCGTCACTGCTGACCTCCATGCTTATTGCCTGCTGATTGCGTGGTTCGTGTCTGCTCAGCTCTTTGAGTATTGCCTCCTGAGGTCCCTGTTCGGTCGCCACCTGCCGGGGACCAGCCCCAGCTGATCCAGGGTATTCGAAGGAGAGATGGCCTAGGCGACTATTTATATGCTAATCAGAGATGTCAAGAATAGTAGTATGAGGAGAGCTCAGTAGGAAAATTCGGTGGAGAAAAGAGACTGAGTAGCTTGGTTTAC
Organism: Bos taurus; assembly: GCF_002263795.3. Classification (NCBI taxonomy): domain Eukaryota; kingdom Metazoa; phylum Chordata; class Mammalia; order Artiodactyla; family Bovidae; genus Bos; species Bos taurus. The sequence continues at coordinate 14,234 of NW_020190556.1, forward strand.
GCGGAAGACCAATCAAACTTCAAGACATGAAGTTTGGACCACTTACGTAGGCCGCAGGCGCCCTCTCCAAGGGCGGAAGGTGCCTCACCCTAGACACCTTCTCGAGTAGGTCTTAGCAGCCCAGGCATTATTAGTAAGCGTGGTGGGTTCCGCGCTCCAGATGGAGACTCAGCTGGAAGTTAAAGGGAAGAATGACAAGGAACTTTATGAATTGGAGCAGTAAGTTAACTCTTTGACAGAGAGAGCGAGATGGTGGTGGGGGACAGCCCCCAGTGAAATCAGAGGTGAGAGCACAAAGCAATACAGTAGGCAGACTCTGGTTTTTTTTGGGGGGGAGATTCTCGAGAATATCCGGGTGGACTCCTCAGGCTCGATCCCGCATTTGCATATGCCGAGCCTCCTTCCTCATGACATTTGTCCAGAGTGGAAGGCCTCCTCGGCTCCCGGCACATGATCAGTGCATGCTCAGTCACGATATCAGTGCATGATCTGCCACGTGATCACTGACGGCACAGTCACGTGATCAGCGCCTCTCAGTCACGGGATCACCGGGTGATAAACACGTGATCAGTGAACGACCAGCCACGTGATCACTGCATGCGCAGTCAGGTGGCCAGTTCCTGATCAGCCACGTGATCAGTGAGTGCACAGTCCCCTGATCAGCGCCTGTCAGTCACCGATCACTGCCTGATAAACACGTGATCAGTGCCCGATCAGCCACGTCATCAGTGCATGCGCAGTCACGTGATCAGTGAATGATAGCCACGTGATCAGTGCGTGCACAGGCCCATGATCAGCGCCTGTCAGTCACTGGTCATTGCCTGATAAACACGTGATCAGTGCATGATGAGCCATGTGATCAGTGCCTGAGCAGCCACGTCATCAGTGCCTGCGCAGTCACGTGATCAGTGCATGATAGCCACGTGATCAGTGCATGCTCAGTCACGTGATCTGTACTTGATCAGCCACGTGATCAGTGCCTGCAGAGTCACGTGATCAGGGCCTGCTGAGCTGCGTGATTCCTGCCGGCTCATCTGCATGACAATTGCCAGCTGAGCTGCGTGATTCCTGTGGGCTCATCTGCTTGACAATTGCCAGCTGAGCTGTGTGATTCCTGCCTGGTCACCTGCTTGATTATTGCCAGTTGAGCAGCATGATTCGTCACTGCTCACCTCCATGCTTATTGCCTGCTGATTGCGTGGTTCGTGTCTGCTCAGCTCTTTGAGTATTGCCTCCTGAGGTCCCTGTTCGGTCGCCACCTGCCGGGGACCAGCCCCAGCTGATCCAGGGTATTCGAAGGAGAGATGGCCTAGGCGACTATTTATATGCTAATCAGAGATGTCAAGAATAATAGTATGAGGAGAGCTCAGTAGGAAAATTCGGTGGAGAAAAGAGACTGAGTAGCTTGGTTTACGCGGAAGACCAATTAAACTTCAAGACATGAAGTTAGCACCACTTATGTAGGCCGCAGGCACCCTATCGAATGGCGGAAGGTGCCTCACCCTAGACACCTTCTCGAGTGGGTCTTAGCAGCCCAGGCATAATTAGTAATCGTGGTGGGTTCCGCGCTCCAGATGGAGACTCAGCTGGAAGTTAAAGGGAAGAATGACAAGGAACTATATGAATTGGAGCTGTAAGTTAACTCTTTGACAGACAGAGCGAGATGGTGGTGGGGGACAGCCCCCAGTGAAATCAGAGGTGAGAGCACAAAGCAATACAGTAGGCAGACTCTGGTTTTTTGGGGGGGAGATGCTCGAGAATATCCGGGTGGACTCCTGAGGCTCGATCCCGCATTTGCGTATGCCGAGCCTCCTTCCTCATGACCTTTGTCCACAGTGGAAGGCCTCCCCGGCTCCCGGCACATGATCAGTGCATGCTCACTCACGATATCAGTGCATGATCAGCCACGTGATCACTGACGGCACAGTCACGTGATCAGCGCCTCTCAGTCACGGGATCACCGGGTGATAAACACGTGATCAGTGAACGACCAGCCACGTGATCACTGCATGCGCAGTCAGGTGGCCAGTTCCTGATCAGCCACGTGATCAGTGCGTGCACAGTCCCATGATCAGCGCCTGTCAGTCACTGATCACTGCCTGATAAACACGTGATCAGTGCCCGAACAGCCACATCATCAGTGCATGCGCAGTCACGTGATCAGTGCATGATAGTCACGTGATCAGTGCGTGCACAGGCCCATGATCAGCGCCTGTCAGTCACTGAGCATTGCCTGATAAACAGGTGATCAGTACATGATGAGCCATGTGATCAGTGCCTGAGCAGCCACGTCATCAGTGCATGCGCAGTCACGTGATCAGTGCATGATAGTCACGTGATCAGTGCATGCTCAGTCACGTGACCTGTACTTGATCAGCCACGTGATCAGTGCCTGCAGAGTCACGGGATCAGGGCCTGCTGAGCTGCGTGATTCCTGCCGGCTCATCTGCTTGACAATTGCCAGCTGAGCTGCGTGATTCCTGCCTGGTCACCTGCTTGATTATTGACAGTTGAGCAGCATGATTCGTCACTGCTGAGCTCCATGCTTATTGCCTGCTGATTGCGTGGTTCGTGTCTGCACAGCTCTTTGAGTATTGCCTCCTGAGGTCCCTGTTCGGGCGCCGCCTGCCGGGGATCAGCCCGACCTGATCCAGGGTATTCGATGGAGAGATGGCCTAGGCGACTATTTATATGCTAATCAGAGATGTCAAGAATAATAGTATGAGGAGAGCTCAGTAGGAAAATTCGGTGGAGAAAGAGACTGAGTAGCTTGGTTTACGCGGAAGACCAATCAAACTTCAAGACATGAAGTTTGGACCACTTACGTAGGCCGCAGGCGCCCTCTCGAATGGCGGAAGGTGCCTCACCCTAGACACCTTCTCGACTGGGTCTTAGCAGCCCAGGCATAATTAGTAAGCGTGGTGGGTGCCGCGCTCCAGATGGAGACTCAGCTGGAAGTTAAAGGGAAGAATGACAAGGAACTTTATGAATTGGAGCTGTAAGTTAACTCTTTGACAGAGAGAGCGAGATGGTGGTGGGGTTCAGCCCCCAGTGAAATCAGAGGTGAGTGCACAAAGCAATACAGCAGGAAGACTCTGATTTTTTTGGGGGGGAGATGCTCGAGAATATCCGGGTGGACCCCTGAGGCTCGATCCCGCATTTGCGTATGCCGAGCCTCCTTCCTCATGACCTTTGTCCAGAATGGAAGTCCTCCCCGACTCCCGGCACATGATCAGTGCATGCTCAGTCACGATATCAGTGCATGATCAGCCACGTGATCACTGACGGCACAGTCACGTGATCAGCGCCTCTCATTCACGTGATCACCGGATGATAAACACCCGATCAGTGAACGACCAGCCACGTGATCACTGCCTGAACAGTCAGGAAGTCAGTTCCTGATCAGCCACCTGATCAGTGCGTGCACAGTCCCATGATGAGCGCCTGTCAGTCACTGATCACTGTCTGATAACCACGTGATCAGTGCCCGATCAGCCATGTCATCAGTCCATGTGAAGAAACGTGATCAGTGCATGATAGCCACGTGATCAGTGCGTGCACAGTCCCATGATCAGCGCCTGTCAGTCACTGATCATTGCCTGATAAACACGTGATAAGTGCATGATGAGCCATGTGATCAGTGCCTGAGCAGCCACGACATCAGTGCATGAGCAGTCACGTGATCAGTGCATGATAGCCACGTGATTAGTGCATGCTGAGTCACGTTATCTGACTTGATCAGCCACGTGATCAGTGCCTGCAGAATCACGTGATCAGGGCCTGCTGAGCTGCGTGATTCCTGCCGGCTCATGTGCATGACAATTGCCAGCTGAGCTGCGTGATTCCTGCCTGGTCACCTGCTTGATTATTGCCAGTTGAGCAGCATGATTCGTCACTGCTGACCTCCATGCTTATTGCCTGCTGATTGCGTGGTTCGTGTCTGCACAGCTCTTTGAGTATTGCCTCCTGAGGTCCCTGTTCGGTCGCCACCTGTCCGGCGCCAGCCCCAGCTGATCCAGGGTATTCGAAGGAGAGATGGCCTAGGCGACTATTTATATGCTAATCAGAGATGTCAAGAATAATAGTATGAGGAGAGCTCAGTAGGAAAATTCGGTGGAGAAAAGAGACTCAGTAGCTTGGTTTACGCGGAAGACCAATTAAACTTCAAGACATGAAGTTTGCACCACTTACGTAGGCCGCAGGCGCCCTCTCGAATAACGAAAGGTGCCTCACCCTAGACACCTTCTCGAGTGGGTCTTAGCAGCCCAGGCATAATTAGTAATCGTGGTGGGTTCCGCGCTCCAGATGGAGACTCAGCTGGAAGTTAAAGGGAAGAATGACAAGGAACTTTATGAATTGGAGCTGTAAGTTAAGTCTTTGACAGAGAGAGCGAGATGGTGGTGGGGGACAGCCCCCAGTGAAATCAGAGTGAGTGCACAAAGCAATACAGTAGGCAGACTCTGGTTTTTTTGGGGGAGATGCTCGAGAATATCCGGGTGGACCCCTGAGGCTCGATCCCGCATTTGCGTATGCCGAGCCTCCTTCTCATGACCTTTGTCCACAGTGGAAGGCCTCCCCGGGTCCGGCACATGATCAGTGCATGCTCACTCACGATATCAGTGCATGATCAGCCACGTGATCACTGACGGCACAGTCAGTGATCAGCGCCTCTCAGTCACGGGATCACCGGGTGATAAACACGTGATCAGTGAACGACCAGCCACGTGATCACTGCATGCGCAGTCAGGTGGCCAGTTCCTGATCAGCCACGTGATCAGTGGCGTGCACAGGCCCATGATCAGCGCCTGTCAGTCACTGATCACTGCCTGATAAAACACGTGATCAGTGCCTGAGCAGCCACGTCATCAGTGCATGCCCAGTCACGTGATCAGTGCATGATAGCCACGTGATCAGTGCATGGCTCAGTCACGTGATCTGTACTTGATCAGCCACGTGATCAGTGCCTGCAGAGTCACGTGATCAGGGGCCTGCTGAGCTGCGTGATTCCTGCCGGCTCATCTGCATGACAATTGCCAGCTGAGCTGCGTGATTCCTGCCGGCTCATCTGCTGACAATTGCCAGCTGAGCTGCGTGATTCCTGCCTGGTCACCTGCTTGATTATTGCCAGTTGAGCAGCATGATTCGTCACTGCTGAACCTCCATGCTTATTGCCTGCTGATTGCGTGGTTCGTGTCTGCTCAGCTCTTTGAGTATTGCCTCCTGAGGTCCCTGTTCGGGCGCCACCTGCCGGGGACCAGCCCCAGATGATCCAGGATATTCGAAGGAGAGATGGCCTAGGCGACTATTTATATGCTAATCAGAGATGTCAAGAATAATAGTATGAGGAGAGCTCAGTAGGAAAATTCGGTGGAGAAAAGAGACTGAGTAGCTTGGTTTACGCGGAAGACCAATTAAACTTCAAGACATGAAGTTTGCACCACTTACGTAGGCCGCAGGCGCCCTCTCGAATAACGAAGGTGCCTCACCCTAGACACCTTCTCGAGTGGGTCTTAGCAGCCCAGGCATAATTAGTAAGCGTGGTGGGTTCCGCGCTCCAGATGGAGACTCAGCTGGAAGTTAAAGGGAAGAATGACAAGGAACTTTATGAATTGGAGCTGTAAGTTAACTCTTTGACAGAGAGAGCGAGATGGTGGTGGGGTTCAGCCCCCAGTGAAATCAGAGGTGAGTGCACAAAGCAATACAGTAGGCAGACTCTGGTTTTTTTGGGGGAGATGCTCGAGAATATCCGGGTGGACCCCTGAGGCTCGATCCCGCATTTGCGTATGCCGAGCCTCCTTCCTCATGACCTTTGTCCAGTGGAAGGCCTCCCCGGCTCCCGGCACATGATCAGTGCATGCTCACTCACGATATCAGTGCATGATCAGCCACGTGATCACTGACGGCACAGTCACGTGATCAGCGCCTCTCAGTCACGGATCACCGGGTGATAAACACGTGATCAGTGAACGACCAGCCACGTGATCACTGCCTGCACAGTCAGGAAGTCAGTTCCTGATCAGCCACGTGATCAGTGCGTGCACAGTCCCATGATGCGCCTGTCAGTCACTGATCACTGTCTGATAAACACGTGATCAGTGCCCGATCAGCCATGTCATCAGTCCTGTGAAGTCACGTGATCAGTGCATGATAGCCACGTGATCAGTGCGTGCACAGGCCCATGATCAGCGCCTGTCAGTCACTGATCATTGCCTGATAAACACGTGATCAGTGCATGATGAGCCATGTGATCAGTGCCTGAGCAGCCACGTCA
>NW_020190557.1:0-8536 GCF_002263795.3 Bos taurus
TGATCTTGCACTGATCACGTGACTGCATGTACACTGATTATTGGATGATCATACACTGATCACGTGACTGATCATGCACTGAACACATGGCTGATCATACACTGATCACGTGACTGCACATGCCCTGATCACGTGGCTTATCATACAGTGATCACGTGGCTGATCATACACTGATCACGTGACTGATCATGCACTCTTCACGTGCCTGATGGTGCACTGATCACGTGGCTGATCATGGGACTGATTACGAAGCTGATCATACACTGATCTCGGTGACTGTGCATGCAAAACTGATCACGTGGCTGATCATGCACTGATCACGCGTGATCATTCACTGATCACATGGCTGATCATAGACTGATAAACGTGGCTTATCATGTACTAATCACGTTGTGGATCATGCACTGATAACGTGGCTGATCATACACTGATAACGTCGCTGATCATTGCACGGATCCACGTGGCTGATCACTACACTGATCACATGACAGATCATGCACTGATCACGTGCCTGATCATGCACTTGATCACGTGGGCTGATCATGCACTGCCTCATGTGACTGAGCATGCACAGATCACGTAGATATCAATGCATTATCACTTGTCTATCATGCACTGAACACATGGCTGATCATTCACTGATCACGTAACTGCCACATGCAGTGATCACGTGGCTGTTCAGGCACTGATCACATGGCTGATCATGCACTGATCACGTGGCTGATCATGCACTGATCACGTGACTATCATGCCCTGATCACGTGGCTGATCATTCACTGATCACGTGGCTGTTCAGGCACTGATCACGTGCCTCATCATGCACTGATCACGTGGCTGATCATGCACTGATCACGTGGCTATCATGCCCTGATCCACGTTGCTGATCATATACTGATCACGGTGACTGATCATGCCACTGATTCACGTGTCCTGATCGTACACTGATCATGTGGCTGATCTTGCACTAATCACGTTGCTTATCATGCATTGATCAGGTTGCTATCATGCACTGATCACATGCCTGATCATGCACTGATCTCGATACTGATCATGCACTGGTCACGTGGCTAACATGCACTGATCACCTGGCTGATCATACCCTGATCAAGTAACTGATCATGCACTGATCACGTGACTGTGCATGCCCTGATCACGTGGCTAATCATGCAGTGATCACGTTGCGCATCATGCACTGATCACATGACAGCACATGAACTGATCACGTGGACATTATACACTGCTCAAGTGACAGATCATGCACTAATCACATGAATGATCATGCACTGATCACGTGGCTATCATGTACTGATCACGTGGCTAATCATACAGAGATCAAATGGCTGATCATGCACTGATTACGTGGCTGATCATGCACAGATCACGTAGCTATCATGCACTGATCACATGGCTATCATGCACTGATCCCGTGGCTGATCATGCACTGATCACGTGACTTATCAGGCACTAGACATGTGGTTATCATGCACTGATCAAGTGGCTGATCATGCACTGTTCACGTATTTGTAGGCAATGATCACGTGGCTATCATGCACTTATCACGTATCTATCATGCACTGAACACGTGGCTGATCATACACTGATCATGTGACTGCTGTTGCACAAATCACGTGACTGCACATTCACTGATCACGTTATTGAAGGCAATGATAACGTGGCTGATCCTGCACTGCTCATGTGACTGAGCATGCACTGATCACGTAGATATCATGCATTGAACACTTGTCTATCATGCACTGAACACATGGATGATCATACACTGATCACGTGACTGCACATGCACTGATCACGTGGCTGACCCTACAGTGATCATGTGGCTGATCATGCACTGATTAAGTGGCTGATCATGCACAGATCCCGTAGCTATCATGCACTGATCACATGGCTATCAGGCACTGATCCCATGGATGATTATGCACTGATCTCGAGACTGATCATGCACTGGTCACGTGGCTATCATGCACTGATAACCTGGCTGATCATACACTGATGACGTGACGGATCATGCACTGATCACGTCCCTGATCATGCACTGATCACGTGACTGATCATGCACTGATCTCGTGACTGATTATGCACTGATAACGTGGCTGATCATGCACTGATCACGAAGCTGATCATACACTGATCACGTGACTGATCATGCACTGATCACGTGCCTGATCATGCACTGCTCACGTGACTAATCATGCACTGATCACGAAGCTGGTCATACACTGATTACGTGGCTGATCATACACTGATCACTTGACTGATCATGCACTTATCACGAAGCTGAGAATACACTGATCACTTGACTGTGCATGAACTGATCACGTGGCTGGTCATGCACTGATCACGTGGTTGATCATGCTCTGATAACCTGGCTATCATACACTGATAACGTGCCTGATCATGCACTGATCTCGTGGCTGATCATCCACTGATCACGAAGCTGATCATACACTGATCACGTGACTGTGCTTGTAATGATCATGTGGCTAATCATGCACTGATCACGTGGCTGATCATGTACTGATCACTTGGCTGATCTTGCACTGATGTCGTGGCTGATCATACAGTGATCACATGACAGATCATGCACTGATCACGTGCCTCATCATGCACTGATCACGTGGCTGATCATGCACTGATCACGTGGCTATCATGCACGGAACACATGACTGCGCATGAACTAATCACAAGGATATCATACACTGATCTCGTGACAGATCATGCACTGATCTGGTGACTATCATGCATTGATCACGTGGTTGATCATACACTGATAACGTGTCTGATTATGCACTGATCACGTGGCTATCATGCACTGATCACGTGGCTGATCATGCACTGATCATGATGCTGATCATACACTGATCACATGACTGTGCATGCACTGATAACGTGGCTGATCATGCACTGATCACGTGGCTGATCATACACTGATCACGTGACTGATCATGTACTGATTAATCATGTTCTGGTCACGTATCTATCATGCACTGATCATGTGGCTGATCATACACTGATCACGTGACTGATCATGCACAGATCACGTGGCTATCAGGCACTGATCACTTGATTTTGCATGCATTTATCACGTGGCTGATCATGCCCTAATCACATGGCTGATCATGAACTTATAACGTGACTTAGCATGCAGTGATCTCGTGTCTGAATAGTGCTGATCATGTGACTCATCAAGAATTTATCACGTGGCTATAATGCAATGATCACGAGAGTGCGCATGCAGTGATCACGTGGATGATCATACACTGATCACGTTACTGATCACGCACTGATCACGTGACTGATCATGCACTGATCACGTGGCTATCATGCACTGATCACGTGACTGCACATGCACTGATCACGTCATTGTAGGCAATGATCACGTGGCTATCATGCACTGATCACGTGGCTGATCATGCACTGATCACGTGGCTGATAATACACTGATCACGTGGCTGGTCATGCACTAATCACGTTGCTTGTCATGCACTGATCAGGTTGCTATCATGCACTGATCACGTGTCTGATTATACACTGAGCACGTGACTTCGCATGCACTGATCACGTGACTGATGAAGCACTGATCACGTGTCTGATCATACACTGATCACGTGACTGCGCATGCACTGATCATACACTGATCACGTGACTGATCATGCACTAAACACGTTGCTTATCATGTACTGATCAGGTGGCTATCATGCAATGATCACGTGGCTGATCATACACTGATCACGTGACTGATCAAGCACTGATCACGTGACTGATCAAGCACTGATCACGTGTCTGATCATGCACTAATCACGATGCTTATCAGGCACTGATCAGGTGGCTATCATGCACTGATCACGTGGCTGATCATAACTGACCACGTGACTTCCCATGCACTGATCACATGTCGATCATGCACTGATCACGTGACTGCTCATGAACTGATTATGTGGATGATCATACACTGATCACGTGAATGATCACGCACTGATCACGTGACTGATCTTGCACTGATCACGTGACTGCATGTACACTGATTATTGGATGATCATACACTGATCACGTGACTGATCATGCACTGAACACATGGCTGATCATACACTGATCACGTGACTGCACATGCCCTGATCACGTGGCTTATCATACAGTGATCACGTGGCTGATCATGCACTGATTACGTGGCTGACCATGCGCTGATCACGTAGCTATCATGCACTGAACAGATGGCTATCATTCACTGATCCCATGGCTGATCATGCACTGATTTCCTGACTGATCATGCACTGATCTCGTGACGGATCATGAAATGATCACGTGGATGATCATGCACTGATCATGAAGCTGATCATACACTGATCACATGACTGATCATGCACTGATCACGTGGCTTATCATGCACTGATCTCGTGGCTGATCATGCACTGATAACCTGGCTATCATACACTGATCACGTGACTAATCATGCACTCTTCACGTGGCAATCATGCAATGATCACGTGGCTGATCATGCACTGATCATGATGCTGATCATACACTGATCACATGACTGTGCATGCACTGATCACGTGGCTGATCATGCACTGATCACGTGGCTGATCATACACTGATCACGTGACTGATCATGTACTGATTAATCATGTTCTGGTCACGTATCTATCATGCACTGATCATGTGGCTGATCATACACTGATCACGTGACTGATCATGCACAGATCACGTGGCTATCAGGCACTGATCACTTGATTTTGCAAGAATTTATCACGTGGCTGATCATGCCCTAATCACATGGCTGATCATGAACTTATAACGTGACTTAGCATGCAGTGATCTCGTGTCTGAATAGTGCTGATCATGTGACTCATCAAGAATTTATCACGTGGCTATAATGCAATGATCACGAGAGTGCGCATGCAGTGATCACGTGGATGATCATACACTGATCACGTTACTGATCACGCACTGATCACGTGGCTGATCATGCACTGATCACGTGGCTGATCATGCACTGATCACGTGGCTGTTCAGGCACTGATCACGTGCCTCATCATGCACTGATCACGTGGCTGATCATGCACTGATCACGTGGCTATCATGCCCTGATCACGTGGCTGATCATGCACTGATCACGTGGCTGTTCAGGCACTGATCACGTGCCTCATCATGCACTGATCACGTGGCTGATCATGCACTGATCACGTGGCTATCATGCCCTGATCACGTTGCTGATCATATTACTGATCACGTGACTGATCATGCACTGATCACGTGTCTGATCGTACACTGATCATGTGGCTGATCTTGCACTAATCACGTTGCTTATCATGCATTGATCAGGTTGCTATCATGCACTGATCACATGCCTGATCAATGCACTGATCTCGATACTGATCATGCACTGGGTCACGTGGCTAACATGCACTGATCACCTGGCTGATCATACACTGATCAAGTGACTGATCATGCACTGATCACGTGACTGTGCATGCCCTGATCACGTGGCTAATCATGCAGTGATCACGTTGCGCATCATGCACTGATCACATGACAGCACATGAATCTGATCACGTGGACATTATACACTGCTCAAGTGACAGATCATGCACTATCACATGAATGATCATGCAGCTGATCACGTGGCTATCATGTACTGATCACGTGGCTAATCATACAGAGATTCAAATGGCTGATCATGCAACTGATTACGTGGGCTGAATCATGCACAGATGCACGTAGCTATCATTGCACTGATCACATGCTATCATGCACTGATCCCGCTGGCTGCATCATGCAACTGATCACGTGGACTTATCAGGCACTAGTCATGTTGGTTGAATCCATGCAACCTGATCACGTGGCTGATCATACAATGAATGCACGTGACTGATCATGCACTGATCACCTGTCTGGATCATGCACTGATCACCTGACTGATCATACACTATTACACGGATCTGCGGCATGCACTGAGCACATGGCTGATTATGCACAGATTCAAGTGGCTGATCATGCGCTGATCACGTGGCTACCATGCACTGCTCAGGTGGCTATCATGCACTGATCACGTGGCTGATCATACACTGATCATGTGATTGCCACATGAAGCTGATCACGTGGCTATCATGCACTGATCACCTGTCTACCAGTGAACTGATCACGTGACTGCCCATGAACTGATCACGTACCTGTTCATGCACTGTTTTCGTGGCTCTCATGCATTGATCACGTGGCTGATCTTCATTGATCACGTGACTGATTATGCACTGATTGCGTAGCTGTCATGCACTGATCTCATTGAGTTCGCATGCCCTGGATTCACGTGGTTATCATGCACTGATCACGTGGCTAATCATACATTGATCACGTAACTCATCATGCACTGATCACGAAGCTGATCTTAAACTGATCACGTGCCTGTGCATGCACTGATCACGTGGCTGATCATGCACAGATCATGGTGGGCAGATCATGCAACTCATCACGTGGTTAATCAATACACTAACCACGTGGCTGATCATGCAGTAATCACGTTGCAGATCATTCACTGATCACGTGGCTGATCATACACTGATCACGTCGCTCATCATGCACTGATCACGTCGCAGATCATACACTAACCACGTGGCTGATCATGCACTAATCACGTTGGAGATCATTCACTGATCACGTGGCTGATCATTACACTGATCACGTTGCTTATCATGCACTTATCACGTGGCTGATCATGCACTGCTCATGTGACTGGGCATGCACTGATCACGTAGATATCATACATTGATCACGTGTCTATCATGCACTGAACACATGGCTGATCATACAATTATCACGTGAACTGCACATTCACTGATCACGTGGCTGACCATACAGTGATCACGTGGCTGATCATGCACTGATTACATGGCTGATCATGCACTGATCACGTAGCTTTCATGCACTGATCACATGGCTATCATGCAGTGATCCCATGCCTGATCATGCACTGATCTTAATACGCATCATGAACTGGTCACGTGGCTATCATGCACTGATCACCAGGCTGATCATACACTGATCACATGACTGCACATGCCCTGATCACGTGGCTTATCATACAGTGATCACGTGGCTGATCATGCACTGATTACGTGGCTGACCATGCGCTGATCACGTAGCTATCATGCACTGAACAGATGGCTATCATTCACTGAACCCATGGCTGATAATGCACTGATTTCCTGACTGATCATGCACTGATCTCGTGACGGATCATGAAATGATCACGTGGATGATCACTGCAACTGATCATGAAGCTGATCATACACTGATCACATGACTGTGCATGCACTGATCACATGGCTCATCATGCACTTATTACGTGACTGATCATGCACTGATCACGTGGCTGATCATGCACTGATCACGAAGCTGATCATACACTGATCACGTGACTGTGCATGCACTGATCACGTGAAAGATCATGCACTGATCACGTGGCTTATCATGCACTGATCTCGTGGCTGATCATGCACTGATAACCTGGCTATCATACACTGATCACGTGACTAATCATGCACTCTTCATGTGCCTGATCATGCACTGATCACGTGGGTGATCATGCTCTGATAACGAGGCTGATCATACACTGATCACGTGACTGTGCTTGCACTGAAAACGTGGTTGATCTTGCACTGAACACGTGGTGATCATGCACTTATTACGTGGCTGATCATACACTGATCACGTGACTGCACATGAACTGATCACGTGGCTATCATGCACTGATCACCTGTCTACCGTGAACTGATCAACGTGACTGCCCAATGAACTGATCACGTCCTGTTCATGCACTGTTTTCGTGGCTCTCATGCATTGATCACGTGGCTGATCTTCCATTGATCACGTGACTGATTTATGCACTGATTGCGTAGCTGTCATGCACTGATCACATGAAGTTCGCATGCCCTGATCACGTGGTTATCATGCACTGAATCACGTGGCTAATCATACATTGATCACGTAACTCATCATGCACTGATCACGAAGCTGATCTTAAACTGATCACGTGCCTGTGCATGCACTGATCACGTGCTGATCATGCACAGATCATGTGGCAGATCATGCACTCATACGTGGTTAATCATACACTAACCACTGTGGCTGATCATGCACTAATCACGTTGCAGATCATTCACTGATCACGTGGCTGATTACACTGATCACGTCGCTCATCAGCACTGATCACGTCGCAGATCATACACTAACCACGTGGCTGATCATGCACTAATCACGTTGGAGATCATTCATTGATACGTGGCTGATCTACACTGATCACGTTGCTTATCATGGCACTTATCACGTGGCTGATCATGCACTGCTCATGTGACTGGGCATGCACTGATCACGTAGATATCATACATTGATCACGTGTCTATCATGCACTGAACACATGGCTGATCATACAATTATCACGTGACTGCACATTCACTGATCACGTGGCTGACCATACAGTGATCACGTGGGCTGATCATGCACTGATTACATGGGCTGATCATGCACT
>NW_020190558.1:0-54906 GCF_002263795.3 Bos taurus
TGTATTAATCAAATACTTGATTCAGTATCTAGAAGTTGACCTTTGAGGACCCTTAAGCTGCACTTAATATGACCCCATTTATCACTTGTATGTATTCATGTTTGTTATGGAATTTTTGTCTTTGTTATATTTTCTTCTTGCTAGTCATTTCTAAATGACTCTCCACTTTCACTTTCATCAAGAGGCTTTTAGTTCCTCTTTACTTTCTGCCATAAGGGTGGTGTCATCTGTGTATCTGAGGTTATTGATATTTCTCCAGCAATCTTGATTCCAGCTTGTGTTTCTTCCAATCCAGCGTTTTTCATGATGTACTCTAAGTGCTAGAACACAGAATTGGCTGTCAATAGTGTGGTTCACCTAATATTTCCATCTTTCTTTCTTTCTTTAAGATTCATGTAGAACTTTACCCTCACCTCCTACTATGAGCACCACCATCTGATTTGCTTTGTTGTTCAGTCACTAAGTTGAGTCCAACTCTTTGCAACCTCATGGACTGTAGCATGCCAAGCTTCCCTGTCCTTCACTATCTCCTGGAATTTGCTCAAACTTATGTCCATTGAGTTGATAATGCTATCTAACCATCTCATCCTCTGCTGCCCCCTTCTCCTTTTGCCGTCAATCTTTCCCAGCATCAGGGTCTTTTCCAATGAGTTGGCTCTATGCATCAGGTGGCCAAAGGACTGGAGCTTCAGCATCAGTCCTTCCAATGAATATTCAGGGTTGATTTCCTTTAGGATTGACTGCTTTGATCTCCTTGCAGTCCAAGGGACTCTCAAGAGTCTTCTCGAGCACAATTCCAAAAGCATCAGTTATTCACCACTCAGCCTTCCTTATGGTCCAACTCTCACATCTGTACATGACTACTGGGAAAACCATAGCTTGCTTTGGTCATTGAAATCTTAGGAGAAGTGATGTGTGGGAATAAAGAGTTAGTGCATGATTTGTTCCATTCATATGTTGAAATGAAGCCTGAGTTTCAGAGTGACTAAGATGAGCAAAGATCCCAGCAGAATTATTTTGGAAATCAAAAGTGTGTGATACATGGAACTTTGTGCAGCACAGCTTCTGAGATTTGGAGGTTGCTTCTTTTTGCAGTGTAATCTGCCCAATTCTGACTGATACCACCAGTAAAAACAATTCTGTTTCCTTGTATTTTGTGAAAACCAGAGAAGTAAACAGAGCAGCCTATAGAATCCTGGAAACAGAGTTAATAGAAGTCATTATTTTTTGGTTCTGTGTGTTCTTTTTAGCTAAGCTGTCATTTTCCATTTATGCCTTTCAGTTACTGTATCAAACAACAATTACCCAAGGAATTTTTTGATTTGTGCTTTGTGTTATATCTGAATATCATTTTATAGAAATGCTTTTCCTTTTAACTGACTTTAAGAGAATTATGGGAGAATTTTACATCATTCTCTTCCCAAAGAAGCACATCTCCAGATTTATCATAAAGCCACTGAAAAAGCAAGATTTGCTTTATAGGAAATTTCAGGAACATATGTATTTTAAACTCATCACACTGTGCAGGATTATAGTAAATATGTAAAAGATGAAAGGGAGTGTATTCTTGACTCAAAATCATAGCATGCCCACAATCACCATGAGTGAGTCAAATGGGTAGAACATAAAATACATTCACTTCTGGTTGAGGATTCTTCACGTAGTTTAATTACATTTTCAAGCAGTCTCATAAAGGTATGCAAACTTTGTTCACTAGGGACATCATAAAAATAAACTGAAGATCAAGTGTGTGCAAGTGTTATACTGTGTATAGAAAAATGCAATCTGGTGGAATAAAAATTGCCTCCCTAGTAGCTTTATTGCTATAAAGCATTTAATCACTTTAAATTGTCTTTGCTTAAATAGCTTACAATAGGATCTCAAGGTACCCACAGTTCTTTAGAACTGCCATGAACTGCTCACAGTATTTGTGTTTATTACAAAGCTAGGGAGCAGAAAGTCAAGTCACTCAGTCGTGTCCAACTCTTTGCGACCCCATGGACTGTAGCCTACGAGGTTCCTCCATCCATGGGATTTTCCAGGCAAGAATAGAGTGATCCACTATTATTCTTCAGTAGAACTCACAGAAGTGACTGTTTCATTGTCTTTGGTGCTTTGCGTGTTAAGTCACTTCAGTCATGTCCAACTCTTTGTGACCCCGTGGACTGTAGTCCACCAGGATCCTCTGTCCATGGAATTCTCCAGGCAAGAACACTGGAGTGGGTTGCCATCCCCTTTTCCAGAAGATCTTCGCATGGTTTTAGAATCAAGCATTTCTGAGTTTGAGTCCCAACAAGCATATAACCTTTCTGAGTCTGTTTCCTTTTATGTAAAAAGAAGATGATATTATTGCTGCTATGGAGGTTCAGTGGCCTAATGTATGAGGAGGGCCTGGCACAATGCCTTACATAATGCCCGTTAGTTCTTTCCATCCCCACTTTTCCTCCCCGCCCCCATTCCTTAGGCCAAATGTGAGAGCTATTCCACACTAAGTAAAGTCCTTTATTAGCTACTTAAGATTTAGTTCCCTGTCTGTAGAAGAGAGTGGGGATAAAAGCAGGAAGAATACATCAATAATTAGTCCAACTTTCCACCTTCTTCTTACAGGCAGGGAGTGAGTTGGGGAGTAGAATGCCAACATGCCTTCAAGTGGAATAGTCAAGAGACATGCCAAAATGGAAGTCACTCTGTCTTCACACACAGGTGCATCAGCACTGGGTATCGTCCTGGTGCTGGGAGAACATCATAAAATATTCGATGCAGATTTGGGCCTAACATCCTTTTCTCTGGCTTCATGGCACATGGACTAGAAAACAAGACACAGGCCAGAGTAGAATCATGAGAAGCCACCTGCATATCCTCACATCCGAATTCCCTGTTCTTCCAGTTCTCAAGGAAAGAAAGTTTGTTTCTCATTAGGAAATGATGCTGACAACTCAGCATCAGTTATAACCCAGGGAATAAGGGCAGGAAACAGAAGATCTAAAGAGCAAAGATGGCAAAATGCTGACCCAAAGGCTGACGAGAGCCTGCACACATATTTTGCTTGGACTGAACAGAGATTTTTTTTTTTTTCAAAATTTGAATTGGTTCCAAACAATCTTTAGTGTTTATTATTAGGATATTTCACATAAAACCTTGATCTCAACTTCCTCTTGAAAAATTAGAATTGCTGGCAACAATGGGCTGATATCTCTGCCTAGTAACATACTCTGGAACAGAGGAGTGGCTGCTACTTTCACATAGCATATGTGCTCATCAACTGCCACAGTCTCTACCTGTCCCATTGTGTCCCTTTTGTTACCTTCAGGCCTGCTTTATTCATTCAGATTACTTTTCTAGTCTCTAGAGCCATTTGGAGTTTTTAAACTTTATTTATTTATTTTTGGCTGCTTTGGGTCTTCATTGTTGCATAGGTTTTCTCTAGTTGCTGTGAGTGGGGGCTACTCTTCTTTGCAGTCTGCAGGCTTCTCATTGCAGTGGCTTCTGTCTTGTTGTGGAGCACGGGCTCTAGGGCATGTGGGCTTCAGTATTTGTGGCACATGGGCTTAGTTGCTCTGCAGCGTGTGGCCTCTTCCCAGACCAGGAATCAAACCTGTGTCTCCTGCGTTGGCAGGCGGATTCTTAACCAATGGGCCATCAGGGAAGGCCAACAGTCATTCAAACTTGAACCATGGTGTACAGTGATAACTGTTTAACAAGTGACTCTCTAGGGAAAAAAACTGACAATTTCCGATTTCTGTTATATAAATATCCCCAATATGGCCGATTTCAAACTACCAATGTGTTGTCATTTAACACAGAGCGGTTAAGAGATGCACATAATTGCCCCTCCCAAGCTGATGGGAGCTGGCATCAGAATACCACGGGCTCGAACCCACTCAAAAAAGCTTCAGCAAAACAAGTGGGATGACCAGGGTGTGAGCTAGGAATTCTTATTCACAGGCTAAGAGTCAGAAATCAACCAGAAAAAGTCAGGTTCAACACCTGACATGGAACCCATCATTAAGTCAACACTTCTTCCTTGTTCCCTACCTCTTTTTAAAAATCCCACAGGCAAATTATCCAGTTTGGGAGCATGGGTAATATGCAAGGGAGGTGTGGACTGATGAAGGGTTGGCACTAGCTTGATGAGGTCAGATGACAAAATACAGGCCCCCTGACAGTGCCGCTGAGTCGTTCTTTTCAGCTGAATAGTACACTGCTTTTCTCCTTATGAGGAGACTAAGGGAGGGGACCAGGGAGGGCAGTGAGCTACCCATTTAGAAGCCAAGTTGGCAGTGAAAGGGAAATAGGCTGTGAATTACATCCAGAAACCTCTTCTCACACCAGAACTGCAGGGCTGCTGACCTCAAATGCAGAGGGCAAAGACCACAAATAGGGACATCCTCTTCTCACACCCCATGCTTAGAACAGTATTCTAGAAGGTGAAAACTCTACACACCTTCAAGGCAACTTAATCCAAATCTGATTAACCTACATGTGGAGAAGCTGAGGCCCAGGGAGGAGGCAGAGAGTGGGTAGGTGGCTCAGCTGGGTCTAGAAGCCTGGTTTTCTGACCACCAGGCTCAGACCTTTTTTTCTACCAAACACTGTCTCTCAAGGAGTTAAAAAGTGAAAGATTCAGTCCACAAATGGGTGGTGTTGCCAAACCAGCAACATGAATAATATTTTTTGACTGAATCAACTGTCTGTTTAGGCATCATGTAGACACAGTCAAACACTCATCTCCAGTTTTCCCTGTGTTTGGATGGTTTTAAAACCTAGCAGAGAAGCTGCACGTCCAGGGAGTTTTGCCAAGAAAATCTGAAAATCTAAACAGCCACTCTCACATTAGCCCTATAACCAAGTGTCCAAGTCTTTTTTTTTTTTTTCTTTCCTTTTTCATATTAGAGAAAATATGTTCTTGCTACAAGAGAAGAAGCATCAGAACCTGGATGGATCCTTGAACTGAGATCAGGATTCTGGGCTCCAGTCCTGACTTTGCTTTGGATGGGTCATATCCTGACCTTCCTGTGGACCTCAGTTTCCCCATCTGTTCCTTCAAGCTCTTTGATTGTAAAATCATATTCTGGGTGCCCAGTCACTCAGCCTTTTGGCCTCTTCCAACCTGTGTTTCTTGGCCACAGAGCATTCTAGAAGCCAAGTGCCAGATATATGGCTGAACCTCTGAAATTCTGCTTGTTGGGCTTATTCTCCACAGCAGCTAATTTATACAGACAGGCCCCAAATGTCTGTACTCATGACAGACTTCTCCTCTCACTGCCTTTGAATTTTCCTGGTAACCTCTCAGTCATAAAAGCCGCCTGTAATCGAAAAAAAAAAATTCTCCAAGAATCGTATCTTTAAAAACAAAAAAGCCTAAACCCAAATGAACCTTTTACTAGATTATGGGCTCCAGTGCTTATTCCTCAGGGGAGTCTTATGAAATCAGAGACAAAAACTTGACAACAATCAGACAAAGAGAAATGTCAAGCAAAGGTTTGGGTTTATTTAATTTTAATGTTTTCAAATCCACCCTGAGTTGGGAGGGAGGGTGGAAAAAACACAGAGAAACCCCCCCCTCCCAGCTGCAAAGCCCACGTGCTCAGCCATGCTTTTCTGTCATTTAGATTTCAGCTTTCCCCAATATTAATGGAACTTAAGCCAAACAAGAGTTCCTTTTATTCCTTCTACCCCTCTGCTCCATGCTTGCTAAGTCCTGTGCAAACTTGCCACAGTTCCTAAGCACATGGCTGTGAAATTATCAAGGCTGGACGAATGCCAGTACAAACCAATTTATTGGGGTCCTGAAATTAACTAAAACCTAGAAAGCCTGATTAATTGTGGCACAGCACAGTGAGGAGCATTCAGGGCGGGGGAAAGGGGCAGCAGGCCAGAGCACACGCAGGGCCTCCGTCCTGCCTCTTGATTTACAGGACACATAAAGAAGAGTTCCTTCTGTGCACAGGGTTGTGCTGCTCTTACTACGTATTCATCCCTAACCAAAATGTCACTGTGTTCAGCAGGGAAAATGGTAGTCAGTGTGTCTTAGCTACCTATGGAATCAGCCAATCCCATAATGGTAGTGCTTGGGATTAATTTAATTTAATTTGGGCTTCAGGCCCCCCATTTGGAGCGTCATCTTGGAGAGCCAGTGCTACTGTGGTTTCTCGGGGCAACTTACCACATAAGAGGAGGAATAGAGTGACTCTAGGGTAAATTGTTGGGGTCAAAAAAGATACTGGGGATTTCTCTGGTGGTCCAGTGGCTAAGACTCCCCACTCCCAACGTGGGGAGGGGCTGGTTCGATCCCTGGTCAGGGAACTAGATCCTTCATGCCACAACTAAGAGTTTCCATGGTGCAACTAGAGACCCTGCATGCCACAGCTAGGAATCCCTCCTGTCACAACTAAGACCCAGTGCAGCCAAATAAATATTAAAAACAAGAAGATATTGGTGTCCCCCACAGACCAGTACCTTCTCAGTTCCTGTTCAAAACCATGCCAGACCAATCCACTGCAAAAAACACTCCTCATCTCCTGGGGCGGGCTCAGGGATGAATTAAAAGTTAGGCATTAGCAGATACAAACTACTATATATCAAATAAATAAACAACAATGTCCTACTGTATAGCATAGTGAACTATATTCAATATCTTGTAATAAAGTACAATGGGAAAGAATCTGAATATATATACATATGTAATAAATGTATATGTAACTGAATCAGTTTGCTATACACCAGAAACTAACACAGTATTGTAAATCAGCTATACTATATAAAAATTAAAAATAAAAAGACTCCTTGTCTATGGTGGGAATGTAAATTGATACAGCCACTACAGAGAACAGTATGGAAATTACTTTAAAAACTAAGAATAAACTACCATATGACCCAGCAATCACACTACTGGGTGTATACTCCCAGAAAACCATAATTCAAAAAGCACATGTACTCCAATGTTCACTGCAGCACTATTTACAATAGCCAGAACATGAAAGCAACCTAGATGTCCATCAATAGATCAAAGAAGTTATGGTGCATATATATAATGGAATATTACTCAGCCATAAAAAGAAATGAATTTAAGTCAGTTGTAGTGAGGTGGATGTACCTAGAGCCTGTTATACAGAGTGACTTCAGCAAGAGAAAAACAAATATCATATATTAACACCCACATGTATATATGGAATCTAGAAAAATGGTACTGATGAACCTATCTTCAGGGAAAGAATGGAGATGCAGATGTAGAAAACAGACTTGTAGACACAGCGGGGAAAGGAGAGGGTGGGACGAACTGAGAAAGTAGTATTGCCATACATACATCACCAAATGTAAAATAGCTAGCTAGTGGGAAGCTGCTATGTATTAATAGCACAGGGAGCCCAGCCTGGTGCTCTGTGACAAGCTAGTGTAGGGGTGGGATAGGGGAGTGGGAGGGAGGTTCAAGGAGGGGATGTATATATCTATATATCTATATATATATATATATATATATAGTTATGACTGACTCATGTGGTAGTATGGCAGCAACCAACACAACATTGTAAAGCAATTATCCTCCAGTTAAAAAAAGACTCCTTGTTTAAAAGTATTAAGTACAATGTCTAAAGACTCCCAAAGTGTTTCCCAGTCAACACCCTTGAAGGCAGAGACAGTGGCAGCAAGGAGACTTCTCAAGCTTGGGAACGAGGCATGGCTATAAAGTGCTCAGCTGTCAGCAGGTGGGGGGTTTCCACTTCTACTCAGCTGTCTTAGAGCCCTGGCATGGGCATAGTGGTCTAATATGAAAGCTTCCAGAGTGCCAGACCCACTCTCACTGGTTTTCTTTGTCAGCTCCACATCCAGGCTGACTAAGCAGTATAGAAAGTGAAGTTGCTCAGTCGTGTCCGACTCTGCGAACTCAGGGACCATAGCCTACCAGGCTCCACGGTCCATGGGATTTTCCAGGCAAGAATACTGGAGTGGGCTGCCATTGCCTTCTCTAGGGGATCTTCGCAACCCAGGGATCAAACCCAGGTCTCCTGCATTGCAGACAGATGCTATACCGTCTGAGCCACCAGGGAAGCCCAACTAAGCAGTATGCTCCTATGTAATTGTACCATTGTTATAGCACTGAAGTATTTCCTAGACGCTGGGTACAGTGCAGCTATCTCAGGCTTCCCCAAGTGTCCCCTGCAGACCCCACTGCTTCTGCCCCTCCTCTGGGACCCTTGAGCATTCTCTATGATCCACAGCTAAAGGGTAAATGGCTGGCACAGCAGAAGGCCTTTAGTATCCTGTACCCATGGTCCTCCAGCATCTTTTCTGGTTGGTTATTGCCCAAGCTGGACCAGAAGGTAAGTATTTTGGAAATCACTTGGTCCCATCACTTCATGGCAAATAGATGGGGAAACAATGGAAACAGTGACAGACTTCATTTTCTTGGGCTCCAAAATCACTGTGGATGGTGACTGCAACCATGAAATTAAGACGCTTGCTCCTTGGAAGAAAAGCTATGACAAACCTAGACAGCATATTAAAAAGCAAAGACATTACTTTGCTGACAAAGGTCCATATAGTCAAAGCTATGGTTTTTCCAGTAGTCATATATGGATGTGAGAGTTGGACCATGAAGAAGGCTGAGCGAGAAGAATTAATGCTTTCGAACTGTGATGTTGGAGAAGACTCTTGAGAGTACCTTGGACTGCAAGAAGATCAAACCAATCAATCTTAAAGGAAATCAGTCCTGAACATTCACTAGAAGGACTGATGCTGAAGCCGAAGCTCCAATCCCTTTGCCCCCTTGATGCAAAGAATTGACTCACTGGAAAAGACCCTGATGCCGGGAGAGATTGAAGGAAGGAGGAGAAGGGGATGACAGAGGATAAGATGGTTGGATGGCATCACTGACTCAATGGGCATAAATTTGAACAAACTCCGGGAGATGGTAAACGACAAGGAAGCCTGGTGTGCTGCAGTCCATGGGGTTGCAAAGAGTCAGACACGACTTTAGCAAATGAACAACAGCAACTAAGCACATCACAAAATGATACCTTCATTGCTGGTGGTGATGAGGAGAAACATACTGAGAAAAGCCCCTCAGGATCTTCATGAGAAAAACACCAGGAATCTGTTTCATTCCTCAGGGCAGCCCTGAAGCCATGAGCACTGGCATTGCCACCAGCTCCCTGGGTAGAGAGCATGGCATCTAGTACAAGGGCTGGCCGGAAGTGAGTATGCAGGAAGTGTGCATGCTCCTGCTGCTGTTGCTGCTGCTAAGTCGCTTTAGTCGTGTCCGACTCTGTGAGACCCCATAGACAGCAGCCCACCAGGCTCCCCCGTCCCTGGGATTCTCCAGGCAAGAATACTGGAGTGGGTTGCCGTTTTCTTCTCCAATGCATGAAAGTGAAAAGTGAAAGTGAAGTCGCTCAGTCGTGCCCGACTCTTAGCGACCCCACGGACTGGAGCCTACCAGGCTCCTCTGTCCATGGGATTTTCCAGGCAAGAGTACTGGAGTGGGGTGCCATTGCCTTCTCCTGAGGTGTGCATGGTAGCAGGTAATTTCAGCTGCTGAGGAAGCTGCTCTTGCCACTCTCCTCAGCCATGATTTTCCTTAAGTGTAGGCCAGCTCTGGGGGGACTTAAATATATCCCAGATAGGAATCACCTGGGCTTTTGATTGAGACCATAATGGGGAAAGGATGGGTGGAAGGACATAAAAGACCAAAGTGACCTAATCATGATGCTGTCAAATTATGTATGTGCCTTGGGGTAAAATGTCTTGCGGACCCACATCAGAAGACCAGAACTAGTCCTGGTGCTGTCATTAGCTGTCTACTTCAGACATGTCCCTTCATCTCCCTGGGTCTTGGATTCTTCACCTATATCATCAAAGGACTGAGTTAAGTGATATCTGGGGTTCCTTCTGGCTTTGAAATTCTACGGATTAATCATCATAATTAATAATTAGAACACTCAGTCGTGTCCAACTCTTTGTGACCCCATGGACTGGAGCCTGCCAAGCTCCTTCATCCATGGACTCCTCCAGGCAAGAATACTGGAGTGGGTTGCCATTCCCTTCTCCAGGGGATCTTCCAAACCCAGGGGTAGAACCCAGGTGTCCCACATTGCAGGCAGATTCTTTACCATCTGAGCCACCAGGGAAGCCTAATCAGAAGCCTACCTTCAATTTATCAGGTACTCACTGTGTGTTGGGTGTGATGCTAAGCATTGGTTGGCCAAATCTTATGGAAAAACCCAAACGAACATTTTGGCCAACCAAATACTTTTCCATGTGTTCTTTTGAATGTATTCAAAATGCATTTTGAATGACTTACATGGATTCATGGGCTTCCCAGGTGGTGCTAGTGGTAAAGAACTCGCCTGCAAGTGCAGGAGACATGAGACGTGGGTCCAATCCCTAGGCTGGGAAGATCTCCTAGAGGAGGGCACGGCAACCCACACCAGTATTCTTGCCTGGAGAATCTCTATGGACAGTGGAGCCTGGCAGGCTACAGTCCATGCAGTCACAAAGACTTGGACACGACTGAAGCGACTTAGCCTCTGCTGCACAAGGATTCATGTACGTGTATTCTAAATGGCCTCAAAACAACCCTATGCGGTAAGTATTACTGTTGTCATCCGATTTTTTACAAATCTGGATGGTAACATAGGTATAGTAGGAAGTATAACCAGGACTCAAACTCATGGCTGCTGAATCTAAGACCCATGCTCTAACCTCCTCACTTTCCCTCAGCTGTGGCTCCATGTGTCCAAGACTGCAGGCTATGTGTCTACACACGTCTTGGTTTGCACCAATGCCTCTATTTTTCTTTTCCCCACACTCCCTGATAGTGAATTCTCTGGTTCTCCTATCTCAAGATTCCTCACTCACCACCTCCCCATCTTCCTGGTGTTTCACAGGCAAATAAATAGAATAGGCAGGAAGCCAAAAATCATACATTGGCTCCTAAAAAATAGACCCACCTTCTCTCTTTTTTAAAAAAATATAAATTTATTTATTTTAATTTGAGGTCAATTACTTTACAATATTGTATTTGTCTTGCCATACATCAACATGAATCCGCCCACGGGTATACACCTGTTGCCCATCCTGAACCCCCATCCCACCTCCTTCCCCGTACCATCCCTCTGGGTCACCCCAGTGAACCAGCCCCAAGCATCCTGTATCATGCATCGAACCTGGACTGGCAATTCGTTTCATATATGATAATATACATGTTTCAATGCCATTCTCCCAAATCATCCCACCCTCTCCCTCTCCCTCTCCCACAGAGTCCAAAAGACTGTTCTATACATCTGTGTCTCTTTTGCTGTCTCGCATACAGGGTTATCGTTACCATCTTTCTAAATTCCATATATACGCATTAGTATACTGTATTGGTGTTTTTCATTCTGCCTTACTTCACTCTGTATAATCGGCTCCAGTTTCATCCACCTCATTAGAACTGATTCAAATGTACTCTTTTTAATGGCTGAGTAATACTCCATTGTGTATATGTACCACTGCTTTCTTATCCATTCGTCTGCTGATGGACATCTAGGTTGCTTCCATGTCCTGGCTATTATAAACAGTGCTGCGATGAACATTGGGGTACACGTGTCTCTTTCAGTTCTGGTTTCCTTGGTGTGTATGCCCAGCAGTGGGATTGCTGGGTCGTATAGCAGTTCTATTTCCAGTTTTTTAAGGACTCTCCACACTGTTCTCCATAGTGGCTGTACTAGTTTGCATTCCCACCAACAGTGTAAGAGGGTTCCCTTTTCTCCACACCCTCTCCAGCATTTACTGCTTGTAGACTTTTGGATAGCAGCCATTCTGACGGGGGTGAAATGGTACCTCATTGTGGTTTTGATTTGCATTTCTCTGATAATGAGTGATGTTGAGCATCTTTTCATGTGTTTGTTAGCCATCTGTATGTCTTCTTTGGAGAAATATCTGTTTAGTTCTTTGGCCCATTTTTTGATTGGGTCGTTTATTTTTCTGGAATTGAGCTGAAGGAGTTGCTTGTATATTTTTGAGATTAGTCCTTTGTCAGTTGCTTCATTTGCTATTATTTTCTCCCATTCTGAAGGCTGTCTTTTCACCTTGCTTATAGTTTCCTTTGTTGTGCAGACGCTTTTAATTTTAATTAGGTCCCATTTGTTTATTTTTGCTTTTATTTCCAATATTCTGGGAGGTGGGTCATAGCGGATCCTGCTGTGATTTATGTCTGAGAGTGTTTTGCCTATGTTCTCCTATAGGAGTTGTATGGTTTCTGGTCTTACGTTTAGATCTTTAATCCATTTTGAGTTTATTTTTGTGTATGGTGTTAGAAAGTGTTCTGCTTTCATTCTTTTACAAGTGGGTGACCAGTTTTCCCAGCACCACTTGTTAAAGAGATCGTCTTTTCTCCATTGTATATTCTTGCCTCTTTTGTCAAACATAAGTTGTCCATAGGTGCATGGGTTTATCTCTGGGCTTTCTATTTTGCTCCATTGATCTATATTTCTGTCTTTGTGCCAGTACCATACTGTCTTGATGACTGTGGCTTTGTAGTAGAGCCTGAAGTCGGGCAGGTTGATTCCTCCAGTTCCATTCTTCTTTCTCAAGATTGCTTTGGCTATTCGAGGTCTTTTGTATTTCCATACAATTTGTGAAATTATTTGTTCTAGCTCTGTGAAAAATACCGTTGGTAGCTTGATAGGGATTGCATTGAATCTATAGATTGCTTTGGGTAGTTTACTCATTTTCACTATATTGATTCTTCCGATCCATGAACATGGTATATTTCTCCATCTATTAGTGTCCTCTTTGATTTCTTTCACCAGTGTTTTATAGTTTTCTATATATAGGTCTTTAGTTTCTTTAGGTAGATATGTTCCTAAGTATTTTGTTCTTTTCTTTGCAATGGTGAATTGAATTGTTTCCTTAATTTCTCTTTCTGTTTTCTCACTGTTAGTGTATAGGAATGCAAGGGATTTCTGTGTGTTGATTTTATATCCTGAAACTTTACTATATTCAATGATTAGTTCTAGTAATTTTCTGGTGGAGTCTTTAGGGTTTTCTATGTAGAGGATCATGTCATCTGCAAACAGTGAGAGTTTTACTTCTTCTTTTCCAATTTCGTTTCCTTTTATTTCTTTTTCTGCTCTGATTGCTGTGGCCAAAACTTCCAAAACTATTTTGAAGAGTAGTGGTGAGAGTGGGCACCCTTGTCTTGTTCCTGACTTCAGGGGAAATGCTTTCAATTTTTCACCATTGAGGATAATGTTTGCTGTAGATTTGTCATATATAGCATTTATTATGTTGAGGAATGTTCCTTTTATTCCTGCTTTCTGGAGAGTTTTTTTTTTTTTATCATAAATGGATGTTGAATTTTGTCAAAGGCTTTCTCTGCATCTATTGAGATAATCATATGGCTTTTATGTTTCAATTTGTTAATGTGTATTACATTGATTGATTTGCAGATACTGAAGGATCCTTGCATCCCTGGGATAAAGCCCACTTGGTCATGCTGTATGATCTTTTTAATTTGTCACTGGATTCTGATTGTTAGAATTTTGTTAAGGATTTTTGCATTTATGTTGATCAGTGATATTGGCCTGTAGTTTTCTTTTTTTGTGGCATCTTTGTCAGGTTTTGGTATTAGGGTGATGGTGGCCTCATAGAATGAGTTTGGAAGTTTACCTTCCTCTGCAATTTCTGGAAGAGTTTGAGTAGGATAGGTGTTAGCTCTTCTCTAAAGTTTTGGTAGAATTCAGCTGTGAAGCCATCTGGACCTGGGCTTTTGTTTGCTGGAAGATTTCTGATTAATGTTTCAATTTCCGTGCTTGTGATGGGTCTGTTAAGATTTTCTATTTCTTCCTGGTTCAGTTTTGGAAAGTTGTACTTTTCTAAGAATTTGTCCATTTCTTCCGAGTTGTCCATTTTATTGGCATATAATTGCTCGTAGTAGTCTCTTATGATCCTTTGTATTTCTGTGTTGTCTGTTGTCATCTCTCCATTTTCATTTCTAATTTTATTGATTTGATTTTTCTCCTTTTGTTTCTTGAGGAGTCTGGCCAATGGTTTATCAATTTTATTTATTCTCTCAAAGAACCAGCTTTTGGCTTTGTTGATTTTTGCTATGGTCTCTTTTGTTTCTTTTGCATTTATTTCTGCCTTAATTTTTAAGATTTCTTTCCTTCTACTAGCCCTGAGGTTCTTCATTTCTTCCTTTTCTAGTTGCTTTAGGTGTAGAGTTAGGTTATTTATTTGACTTTTTTCTTTTTTCTTGAGGTATGCCTGTATTGCTATGAACCTTCCCCTTAGCACTGCTTTTACAGTGTCCCACAGGTTTTGGGTTGTTGTGTTTTCATTTTCATTCATCTATGCATATTTTGATTTCCTTTTTTATTTCTTCTGTGATTTGTTGGTTATTCAGCAGCGTGTTGTTCAGCCTCCATATGTTGGAATTTTTACTAGTTTTTCTCCTGTAATTGAGATCTAATCTTACTGCATTGTGGTCAGAAAAGATGCCTGGAATGATTTCAATTTTTTTGAATTTACCAAGGCTAGATTTATGGCCTAGGATATGATCTATCCTGGAGAAGATTCCATATGCACTTGAGAAAAAGGTGAAATTCATTGTTTTGGGGTGAAATGTCCTATAGATATCAATTAGGTCTAACGGGTCTATTGTATCATTTAATGTTTGTGTTTCCTTGTTAATTTTCTGTTTAGTTTATCTATCCATATGTGTGAGTGGGGTATTAAAGTCTCCCACTATTATTGTGTTATTGTTAATTTCCTCTTTCATACTTGTTAGCATTTGTCTTACATATGGTGGTGCTATGTTGGGTGCATATATATATTTATAATTGTTATATCTTCTTCTTGGATTGATCCTTTGATCATGATGTAGTGTCCTTCTTTGTCTCTTTTCACAGCCTTTGTTTTAAAGTCTATTTTATCTGATATGAGTATTGCTACTCCTGCTTTCTTTTGGTCTCTATTTGTGTGGAATATCTTTTTCCAGCCCTCACTTTCAGTCTGTAGGTGTCCCTTGTTTTGAGGTGGGTCTCTTGTAGACAACATATATAGGGGTCTTGTTTTTGTATCCATTCAGCCAGTCTTTGTCTTTGGTTGGGGCATTCAACCCATTAACATTTAAGGTAATTATTGATAAGTATGATCCCGTTGCCATTTACTTTATTGTTTTGGGTTCGAGTTCGAGTTCGAGTTCGACAGGACACACCCTTTTTGTGTGTCCTGTCTAGAGAAGATCCTTTAGCATTTGTTGGAGAGCTGGTTTGGTGGTGCTGAATTCTCTCAGCTTTTGCTTGTCTGTAAAGCTTTTGATTTCTCCTTCATATTTGAATGAGATCCTTGCTGGGTGTGGTAATCTGGGCTGTAGGTTTTTTCATCACTTTAAGTTTGTCCTGCCACTCCCTCCTGGCATGAAGAGTTTCTATTGAAAGATCAGCTGTTATCCTTATGGGAATCCCCTTGTGTGTTATTTGTTGTTTTTCCCTTGCTGATTTTAATATTTGTTCTTTGTGTTTGATCTTTGTTAATTTGATTAATATGTGTCTTGGGGTGTTTCACCTTGGGTTTATCCAGTTTGGGACACTCTGGGTTTCTTGAACTCGGGTGATTATTTCCTTCCCCATTTTAGGGAAGTTTTCAGCTATTATCTCCTCAAGTATTTTCTCATGGTCTTTCTTTTCATCTTCTTCTTCTGGGACTCTTATGATTTGAATGTTGGGGCGTTTAACATGGTCATTGAGGTCTCTGAGATTGTCCTCATTTCTTTTAATTCGTTTTTCTTTTTTCCTCTCTGATTCATTTATTTCTACTCTTCTGTCTTCTACTTTACTAATCCTATCCTCTGCCTCCGTTATTCTACTATTTGTTCCCTCCAGAGTGTTTTTGATCTCATTTATTGCATTATTCATGATATATTGACTCTTTTTTATTTCTTCTAGGTCCTTGTTAAACCTTTCTTGCATCTTCTCAATCCTTGTCTCCAGGCTGTTTATCTGTGATTCCATTTTGATTTCAAGATTTTGGATCATTTTCACTATCATCATTCGGAATTCTTTATCAGGTAGATTCCCTATCTCTTCCTCTTTTGTTTGGTTTGGTGGCCATTTATCCTGTTCCTTTACCTGCTGGGTATTCCTCTGTCTCTTCATCCTGTTTATATTGCTGTGTTTGGGGTGGACTTTCTGTATTCTGGCAGTTTGTGGCGTTCTCTTTATTGTGGAGGTTCCTCACTGTGGGTGGGATTGGACGGGAGGCTTGTCAAGGTTTCCTGGTTAGGGAAGCTTGTGTTGGTGTTCTGGTGGGTGGAGCTGGATTTCTTCTCTATGGAGTGCAATGAAGTGTCCAGTAATGAGTTATGAGACGTCAGTGGGTTTGGACTGACTTTGGGCAGCCTGTATATTGAAGCTCAGGGCTGTGTTCCTATGTTGTTGGAGAATTTGTATGGTATGTCTTGCTCTGGAACTTGTTGGCCCTTGGGTGGTGCTTGGTTTCAGTGTAGGTATGGAGGCGTTTGATGAGCTCCTGTCGATTAATGTTCCCTGGAGTCAGGAGTTCTCTGGTGTTCTCAGGATTTTTACTTAAGCCTCCTGCTTCTGGTTTTCAGTCTTATTTTTATAGTAGCCTCCAGACTTCTCCACCTGTATAGCACCGTTGATAAAACATCTCCTTTCAAAGACAATGGGCTGCTTTTCTGGGTGCCTGATGTCCTCTGCCGGCATTCAAAAGTTGTTTTGTGGAATTTACTCAGCGTTGAAATGTTCTTTCGATGAATTTGTTGGGGAGAAAGTGGTTCCCCGTCCTTTTCCTCTGCCATCTTAGGACCACCTCCTACCTTCTCTCTTTAGAGGTTGGGTTAGAAGAAGAGGGATGTCTGAATATATTCATCATCCAGAAACCATTCTCAAGCAGAGACAGCCAAACCAGTAATATTTAGAAAAATAACCAAAAAATGACTGCATTTAGCTCTGCAATGGAACCCTGCTGCTTGTTCATGGCTAAATATTAATATCTCAGCTGTTTCTAGCCATCTGAGTGACAGGCTATAGATATGGGTAAATGACCTTCCATAAACTCCGTTTGGCTGTCTGCTTCTTAGAAGGAAAAAAAAAGGAGTTATCTTCATTTTAAGAGTTAGTGAAACCAGGGTTTTTAGCTGTATCTAGTGCATTCAAAGTCCAAAGAAGCCTATATGAAATTTAAGTTCTAGATGGTTGCAGCTAAAAGGAACATATAGTTTTCACCTCTTTCCCTTGTATTGCAGATGAGGAACTGGAGAACCCAGAGAAGGAAAGAGACCCATCCAAAGTCACACAGTTGAGCCACTGACAGAGTCAGACCTTGACCTGAATTGCAGCCATCACCCTTATTTTAAATTAAATTATTTGTATTTCTAAATTAATTTTTATTAGAGTATAGTAACTTTACCACCCTTGTTTTATATGAATGAGGCTGAGGCCCAGAGATTTGTCAAAGGTCACAAGGCCAAAGATGGGAAAAAGGCTGGGTTGATATGTATGCTTTGCCTCCATAGCTCATATTCCCAGGTAGCCAAAGGAATTGACTAGATAACGTATACATGCAGGGGTTTCTTATCTCAGGTCACAAGCTCAGTTGTGTGAAAGTAAAAGTGAAGTCACTCAGTTGTGTCTGACTCTTTGAGACCCCATGGACTGTAGCCTGCCAGGCTCCTCCATCCATGGGATTTTCCAGGCAAGAATACTGGAGTGGGTAGCCATTTCCTCTCCAGGGGATTTTCCTGACCCAGAGGTCAAACCTGGATCTCCCACATTGCAGGTAGACTCTTTACCATCTGAGCCACCAGGGAATCCCCGTTGTGTAGGAAAAGTAATTTTCTTAAATCTCCCATGCATGCATGTATGCTAAGTCACTTCAGTCATGTCCAACTCTGTGACCCCATGGACTGTAGCCTGCCAGCCTCCTCCATCCATGTGATTTTCCAGGCAAGAATGCTGGAGTGGGTAGTCATGCCCTCCTTCAAGGCATCTTCCCGACCTAGGGATTGAATCCATGTCTACTTACATCTCCTAAAATTTCCATAATGAAACCTAATTTTTATATCGAAAGTTCCTTCAGGCCAGTAGTAGACTCTCAATCTTAGTCACTTCTGGTTCTCTCAGTCATTTCCAGCCCTCTTTTTCCTCCTGAGTTGTATGCAAGTTCAGAGGATTTTCAGAGTTTGCCCAGAATGGGACTGGGGAGATGTGTGGGCTGGGCGGTAGGGGTGGAGATGCTAGCTTCTACTCACATGTGCAGCATCCTTTCTGGTCCTTGACTATGGATTCAAGGCGACTGTTGCAAAGGCCTTTCTTCTCCACCACCAGGATCCCCCAGGTCCAGCTCTCTCAGCTACTTCCATATCCCTCGGGCTCATGGGACACAGGATGTCCCCCTTTGTCTCTTCGGAGCTGCAAGAAATTCAGAGAGGCTGCCTCAGACCCATTTGGAGACATTTCTTCCAATTCCACATAATGTGGACTATGGCAAACTACTACTCTTATGCCCTTCCCAGACCCACAGGACCAGTTTCCTCTTGGGTTCCCTAAACTAGTGGGGAAGTTCATGGTTCCTCCTGCCCCCAGGATCCCTCTCAGTGAAGTGTCAGACACAAGATCCTCATGCAGGGCTTGCTATGCTGACTCACTACCAGTCTCTTCACTGCATCTCTGACTCCCCCATTTGGAAGATCTTTACATTGATGTGGGAGGACAGAAGAGTCTTGCCCCCATATCCTCTGTTTAATGTCCAAAGTCTCAGCCCAAGGGATAAGGAAATTCAAGACATTTTGCTCTCATTCAGACTTAGAAGAGCTTATGGCTGCTGGTGTTGGGGTTGGGGGAAGGCTGGGGGGAGGGGATAGTTAGGGAATTTGGGGAGGTCATTTACACTCTGCTATATTTAAAATGGATAACCAACAAGGACCTACAGTATAGCACAGACAACCCTGCTCAATGTCATGTGGTAGCCTGGATGGGAGGGGGGTTGGCGGCAGAATGGATTCGTGCGGCTGAATCCCTTCGCTGTTCACCTGAAACTATATCAGCATTGTTGTGATTAATAAGCTATACCCCAATACAAAATAAAAAGTTTTTTTTTAAACCTCTTTCTCTCAAATGGTTATGTCTTCTGTGAGCTTGTTGCTGTTTAATATTTTTAATGTGTCCTTGCTGCTAAGTCACTTCAGTCGTGTCCGACTCTGTGCAACCGCATAGATGGCAGCCCATCAGGCTCCCCCGTCCCTGGGATTCTCCAGGCAAGAACACTGGAGTGGGTTGCCATTTCCTTCTCCAATGAATGAAAGTGAAAAGTGAAAGTGAAGTCACTCAGTCGTGTCCGATCCTCAGTGATCCCATGGACTGCAGCCTTCAAGGCTCCTCCATCCATAGGATTTTCCAGGCAAGAGTACTGGAATGGGGTGCCATTGTCTTCTCTGTGTCCTTAAGTTCACAGAAATGGATTCATCAATATCCTTGCTTTAAGTAACACCTTATCATCATTCCACATGTGACCCTCTTTGATTTAACTAGCTATTTAGTTTTAATAATGGTAATAGACACTCCAAACACCCCCACTCAAAACAAACACTAGAAATTTAGAACCTTAATAATAACCTACATCTAGCCATGTGACCCTCCCCCCATCGTATCCCTGCTTCCCCTTGCCAACCTCACCTGATGTGACCATGATCCTGAATCCCATGCTCATCATGCTTTTGCTTTTTTGTTGATTTAACTTTAATACATTTACATGTATGATAGAAAGTACTTAACCTCTAAAGCCATGACTGTTTTTAATTCTATGAAAAAGGCATCATGTCTTATGAAAATCTTTTTGGACTTCATTTTTTTCACCTAATATATTGCTAACTTCATCGATATTGTTGTGCATGACTCTAGATCATTTATTTTGATGGCTGCACAATGTTCCACCATGTGAAGAATACGACAGCCTACTCATCTAGGCACTACAGTGACAGCCATTTGGTTTGTTTCTATGTGAACTTTAAAAGCCAGGAGTTGCCTCTTTCCCTTCATCTACTATTTATGCTGTGGTGTTCCTACTTGGAAGCAATGGATACTGAGGCTGAGCGAATCAGCATGAATGAGAGAAAGGTAATGGAATAACAGGAAACACCTAGATGGAAAATGCAACTTTGGTTAATACATGCAGATGCAAACGCAAAGTTTTTTTTACCTAATCAAACCCTAAGCATGGCATTCACTGGTCAAAAGGAAGAATCTAAGGGGTGGGGGGAGAGGAGGGGGCAGGGATGGTTCCTTGAAGCTGAGCCTGGGTACTGAGAACTTATTTTGTAGGAATAGAATATTTATAGTAAAAATACAGTATATCACTTAGCCAATTTTCTCCTCGTCTTTCTTCTCCTGACAATTTTGCTCAGAAGTCAGGTTAGGCGGCTTAGGGAAAATTTAAGAAAGAATGTGGTTCCTGGCTCTCCATTACCATGAGTATCCTTTAGTCATGTTTTAGATTATCTCCCCATTTACTAAAGAACACTGACTCTGCTAAAGTTTTACTATCATTAGTGCCAATGCAACCCAATCTTGATTTCTTAACATATTTCCCTTTCTCTGTCACAATTAAGTACCTCTTGATACTGAAAAGTGTCACTTAGAGTCAAAATACTGAAAATGAAGAATTTTACTGAAGATTCTGGGTGTGAAATATGTTTATAAAAGGAAGGAAGGTGGCTTATATGGTTTACCAAATTAAAGATGGGGTTTGCTGTGAGGATCTTCTGTCCATTTAGTCTATGGCTTATGAACTTGATTCAAGGAAAAGATCAGGCAACTTGTTGGTAGGGAGGGGTGTATGATACTCACTGTGTATCTTCTTCAGCCAGTGCGTAGCCAGCTGTTGATTTCTACTACTTTAATTTAACTTCCAATGTCAATACGAAGCTTATTCTTCAGACTGACACCATGAACTTACAGCTCCAAGAGGCATTTGTTGGCAAATAGGTGCTTCAGAGGAGAAAAAGGGTTAAAAATTATCGGGGGATACTATTTGTTATTCATCCCTCACCAACAAGGAGTTACCAAAAAAGTAGAGGGAGAAATATTGGGTGAGCCAAAAATGTTTGTTCAGGTTTTTCAACAACATCTTACAGAAAAACCCAAACAAACTTTTAGGCCAACTCATAGAAATATGCTACTGATAATGATAAATATGTATTATATATATATATGTGTGTGTGTGTGTGTGTGTGTGTGTGTATACACATACACACACACACAGTTCTGGGTGAGAGACATGTGTGTGTGTGTTCAGTAGTTAAGTTGCGTCTGACTGTTTGCAACCCCATGGATGCCAGGCTTCCCTGTCCTTCACCATCTCCAGGAGCTTACTCAAACTCATGACCATTGAGTTGGTGATGCTATCTAACCATCTCATCCTCTGTCGTCCCCATATGCTCCTGCCTTTAATCTTTCCCAGCATCAGGGTCTTTTCTAACGAGTCAGCTCTTCACATCAAGTGGCCAAAGTATTGGAGCTTCAGCTTCAGCATTAGTGCTTCCAATGAATATTCAGGATTGAATTCCTTTAGGATTGACTGGTTTGATCTCCTTGAAGTCCAAGGGACTCAAAAGTCTTCACCAATGCCACAGTTCAAAAGCATCAGTTCTTCAGAGCTCAGCTTTCTTTATGGTCCAACTCTCACATTCATACATGACTACTGGAAAAGCCATAGATTTGACTATATGAACCTTTGTCAGCAGAGTGATAATATATACAGATTAATTTCAAAGTTACTATACCTTTTACAAGTACAGTGTTTTAAACACTTTGTATTATTGTAAGTATATTTTAATGCACTTTTTATTTTGGAATAATTTTACATTTACATAAGAGTTCCAAAGACAACACAGTGAGTTCACATAGAGCTTTCACTCAGTTTCTGCTAATGCCAGTATCTTACACAACTATAGCACATTCTCCAAAATGAAGAGATTAATGTTATTGGTATATTACTATTAAATAAACTTCAGCTTTTATTCATATTTCATCAGTTTTTCAACCAATAGCCTTTTTCAGTTCCAGGCATCCATCCAGGATACGTCACAGTTAGAAATATGTATTTTAAATGGAAAGAACCAACAAATTAGAGAAACAGTTGAGAGAAGGCCCTTCATTCCTAAAGCAAATTACTCCTTGGATTTTGCAGTTGTGTACATTTCTCAGGGAATGACAGTAAGGAAGAGCGGGTGATGGGAGGTTGGGAATAATTAGCTAACTGATTAATTAAAGGAGGCTTTTTTCATATTTTTTAAGGAGCCACAAATGTTATCAAGAATGCAGAAGAATACAAAGAGCCCCAAAATGAATCCAAATTGCACCTGACTCTCAGAGCACCCATCCTCATTTCTGCCTACCCTGACTCTACTGCCATACCAGTTAACAATATTTTGTTAACACAAAGAACAGTTCTTTGGGGGAATTCCCTGGTGGTCCACTGGCTAGGACTACACACTCTGTCTTCCAAGGGCCTGGGTTCAGGGGACTAAAATTCCACAAGTGATGCAGGAAAAAAAAAAATTCTTTTGTTGGACTATCTCCATCTTACCTTAGCAGGTAAATAACTATCAGGAAATCTCCATCTCAGTAGCCAAGTGAGAGAGAGAAAAAAATCACCATGAACTCAAGAGTAGGAAACAAAAATATACGAATCTTCCTATCTGTAACGCCCAGATTAGTTGTTCGGTTGCTCAGTCCTGTACTACTTTTTGCGATCCCGTGGACTGCAGCATGCCGGACTTCCCTGTCCTCCACTATCTCCCAGAGTTTGCTCAAGTTCATGTCCATTGAGTCAGTGATGCTATCCTGACACCCTGATTAGACCCCAATGCAAAGTTTCTTCTTTCCTCCCTCCCTCTCTCACCCACCTTCCTTTATTTCCCTCCTTCCCTTCTGTTCTTTTTCTCTTTTTCCTTTTCCTCCATCTCCCATTTTTTCCCTTGCTCTCCTTTTCTATCTTTGTGTATTTAGAGGAGACTTCTAAATGAGTCCGATAATCTTGTATAGTTTTGTCAGAAGGACTTTTTCCCTGAGGATCACCATGCAGGCCAAGCTCAGGAAAATGTGTAAAGTAATCATGGTGTAAGGAGGCACAGTGATTTAGAGGAAATTTTGGACCAGCAGTTAGTGAATTTGAGTTTCAGTCTAAACACTGTTACTTGACACCTATGTGACCTTCTAGAATTCACTCACTGGCTCTCTGCCTCCATTTCATCATCTATAAAATTGGAGAGTTTTACTTAACTTTATTCATCTCAAGGAATTGCTTTGAGAAGCAAATGAGATAATGCATGTGAAGATTCCTTTAGGGGCAAAGGGATGGAAAAGCTATTCTAGGCAAGGTCCACTTATTAATAAGAGTAAGAAGGTGATTGTGTGCCAATCAGACTGAGCTCATTCTCCATCAAGCTTTGTTCTCAAAGCTGAATGTTGGCATTCTTGGTTTCATTCAAAAATGTCTCAAGCTTTCTGTGTTGCTTGTGCTAAGATGACAAATTGATTGTGACCTGTTAAGATTTTAGATGTTTCCATTTCTGAAACAAGGCATCAGATGTATAAAATGAAAAGAAGAGAAAAGCAAATTTGGGCTTTGTCTTCCCATCAGCCAAGGAATTGGCTGAGAAGTGAAAAATTAAATCAAATACATGCTTTGACAATGTGTAACAAGCAAATAGCTCTAAGTGACTTTTTCATTGTATTGACTAGATCTTTTGGTTGTTTGGAGGTCATAAGAGCCTATTTGTGTACCAATTCTGTATTAACATAGCCAAGGAGATTGCACCACTAAGAATTCCCACGGAAAATGGACTCCCCCCATCTTCCATTCACAACATATATTTGATGTGAGATAGATTTCAGTTGATTTGAAAATACTCTAATTACAGTAAATAGTTTGGTCTTTATTTTGTATTTCTTATCTCCTTTCCTGAAATGTTAATGATTTGACCCATTTTTCAGCTGCTTCAGTAGCATAAATAAAAATGCTGATTATCCTCACTGATTTCCTATCCCCCAGTGCTCCTGAAAGGTACATTTGGTGTCTGTGTTACAGCTCATAAGTGCAAAAGAAAAAATAATTGTTGCTGATGGGCTCTAGATATGTGATAATAAGCAGATCATCTTGGCTCAAATTTGAATTCCTTCATACATTAAATAATATTTATGCATTATCTAATATTTATTAGGCAGTAGGGTTCCAAATAAATGCATATGTGCTAGAATGATGGTTATGGAATAATTATAATTATGATAGTAATATACACCATCATTGAGCTAAGTATGCTTGATTTCATTTACTCTCAAGACACTCCCTCTTTTTCTTTTTGACTACATTGCTCAGCCTGTGGGATCTTAGTTTCCCAACCAGGGACCTAACCCACACCCCATGCATGGAAGTACAGAGTCTTAACCGCTGGGAGGCTAGGGAATTTCCAACTCTCCCCTTTTTATCCCCATTCTACAGATAAGGAAATTAAGTCTCAAATGGGTTAAGTAATAGCTCAATCAAGGTCATATAATGGTAAACCTAATATTTGAACTCAGATCATGGTGGCTGAAGTTCTTACTTTGTTTACTACTTCCTACAAAAAGTCAAAGAACTTGGCTTCTGATACCTAGCTCCAGTTAGGTCAGATGTTCATTCAACCTGGACATCTAAATTAGGACTCATGGACCTAATTAAACTTAAAAGTTTTTGCACAGCAAAGGAAACCATAAACAAGATGAAAAGACAACCCTCAGAATAAGAGAAAATAACTGCAAATGTAGCAACTGAGAAGGGACTAATCTCCAAAATATACAAACAGCTCATGCAGCTCAACATCAGAAAAACAAACAACCCAACTAAAAGTGGGCAAAAGGCCTAAAATGACACTTCTCCAAAGAAGACATCCAGATGGCTAATAAACAGATGAAAAGACGCTCAACACCACTTACTATTAGAGAAAGGCAAATCAAAACTACAATGCAGTATCACCTCACACAGGTCTGAATGGCCATCACCAAACAATCTATAGATAATAAATGCTGGAGAGGATGTGGAGAAAAGGGAACCTTCTTGCACTGTTAGTGGGAATGTAAATTGATATAGCCACTATAGAAAACAGTATGGAGATTTCTTTATAAACTAGGAATAAAACTACCATATAACCCAGCAATTCCACTACTGTGCATATACCCCGAGGAAACCATAATTGAAAAAGACACATGTACCAATGTTCATTGCAGCACTATTTACAATAGCTAGGACATGGAAGTAACCTAGATGTCTATCAACAGATGAATGGATAAAGAAGTTGTGGTACATATATATACAATGGAGTATTACTCAGCAGTAAAAAGAAATGAATTTGAGTCAATTTTAGTGAGGTGGATGAACCTGGAGCCTGTTATACTGAGTGAAGTAAGTCAGAAAGAGAAAAATATTGTATATTAACACACACACACATATAAGGATGGAACCTAGAAAAATGGTACTAATGAACCTATTTGCAGGGCAGCAATGGTGCAATATACTTTATTAGAATACCTTCTAGAGATGGTAATATATACTATATTAGATCAAGCAGAGAGGGAGATAGGAAACGTATACAATGAGGGTGGGGGTGGGGTTTGCAATCTTAGGATAACCATATTGAGAAGATGACATTTGAACAGGTCAAGAAAGTGAGCCATGTGGATATCTAGAAGAAGAGTGTTCCAAGCAGAAGGAGTAGCAAATTCAAAGGCCCTAAGGTGAGACAGTGCCTGGTATGGTCAAGGAACAGCAAGGAGACCAGTGTGGCTGGAGAAGACAGACTGAGGGGGAAAGTGGTAGCGAGATGAGGTCATAGAGGGAACAGGGCCAGATCATGGAGGGCTTTGGAAATCATAATCAGAATGTTGATTTTAACTATGAGGGAGATGTTGAACTGTTAGAGGATTTTGAGCAGAGGAGTGTCATCTGATTTGTGTTCTCATTGAATCATTATGGCTCCTAGGTTGAGAATATACTTACAGTATGCAGGGCTGAAGCAAGAACATCAGTTAGAAGCCTATTGTAATAATCCATGAGAGATATGATGGTGACTTGGACCAGGATGGCAGAATATGGTAAGAAGTGCTCAGATTCTCAATCAGTTTTGAAGGTAGAGCTGAAAAAATTTTCTGATAGATCAGCTGTTAGGGTTACCCCTAAGGTTTTGGATCTTACCAGAAGGAATAAAGAGTTGCCATTTACTGAGATGTGAATTTACTGAGATGTGTAAGAGTAGGTTTGGGGGAGGAAGATCATGAACTGCATTTAGACATATTAAGTTTAAAATACTTAACTAACATCTAAGTGTAGATGTCAAATAGGTAGTTGGAGTCAGTGCTGTATTGATGATATATAAAATTAACACCCTGAGTGAGATCCTCTAAGGGGCAAGTGTAGATGGAGAGAAGAGTTACCACAACTGAGCCCTGGGCACTCCAACATTTAGAGAACAGGAAGATGGGGAGAAATCAACAAAGGAAACTGAGAAGTGGCCATTGAAGTAAGGGGATATAGAAGTGAGTATAGCATCCTTAAAGCTAAGTGAGGAAAGCATTTCAAGGAAGAGTGAGTGACCATTTGTGAAAAAGTGTACTCAGGGGTCAAGCAAGATGAGAACTGAGAAATAATCCTCGGATTTAATAATATAGATGAGTGACATCATCAGTGGGTGACCTTGATCAGAGCAGTTTTAAAGAAGTAGAGGGAGTCAATGCGTTATTAAAATGGAAGGAAGGAAATGGGGGTCTGAGAGTAGAGACAACCCTTTCCAAGGAGTTTTTCTATAAGGGGAAAAATAGAGCCATAGCTGGAGGGAGGAGTGGAGTCATAAAATATTCAGGGCACTTTTAAGGAGGAAAAGTGAGTTGCAGAATAACAGTAATCGCTAGCATTAACTGAGGGGTAAATGTATGTTAGACATTGTCCCAAGTACTTTATTACTCTCAGGAGTGCTGAAGTCAAAGGGTGATTTGCACTATTAAATAGGCTGAGTGTGATAAGAGCAGAATGAGAGATGGGGAATGTAGTGGAATATAAGGACTGCAGTGGGACCAGATCTTGCTAGGCCTATTACCCTAGCAAGTATTATTACCATCATTACATCCCTGCCTTTGAGGTAGGCAGTATCCTTACTCTTACTTTACAGATGATAAAATGGAGGCAAAGAATATTTGAGGAAATTCTCTAATGATGCATAAGTGGTAAGGGCTAAAATGGGGATTTGAATTCAGGCAGGTTGACACTAGAACCTATGCTTTTAACTTTCCTATGATACCACTTACATCATTTACACAAGTAAACCCTCAATTTTTATATTAGTATATATTCATATATATTTTACTTCACAGGAAAAGATTTGGAGGGATGTGTATCAAACTGGTAATGGTGGTTATCTTGGACTGTGGAACTGAGATGACATAGGCCAAGAGGGACATCATTCATTCTGTCTTATGATTTGAAAAGTTAATAAGGAGAATAATGGATTTAGCCATGTATTATATCTGTAATTTAAAATAGTTTTTGGAGAAACTAATAGGTTCTACTTCTGGTAAAGACCAACTAAATGCCTATTGGACCAACCCTCCTGAAGATAAAAATATAAACTCTGGACAAAATTTGAAAAACAACTCCATCAAGCAACTAAAATGCAACAGAAAGCGAGCAGATTCTGGTGGCTTAATACTTGGTCAAAGAAAATGACAGAGGATGTTTCCTTTCTTACAATTTCTGGCTGAGGGCAGGCCCTCGTCTTTGCCATATTGAGCCAACTAATACTCTGATACAAAACTAGAAGGTTTTCAGAATTGAGGAACCACAAGGTAGAGTTTGGGGCAACCACAGCTGCTAGAAAGTGCAGGACAACTCTCAGAAAGGAAAGTTGAAAAGAGAAGGTGCAAATTCTGTGTATAAATTCTTCTGTTGACTACTGAACTTTAGAGGTACAACATAGACTCCAAGAAGTTCAGCTCAGGATAAAGAATGGATCTGAGATCAAGCTGCCACTCAGGAGTCAGAGTTTGTTGTTGAAGTTCAGCCAATAACATTGCCTGTTAGAACAAAAACATCAACATTCTTCAAGGAAATATAACATTAAACAGAGTTCCCACAATCTAACATTCATGAAACCCAAGTTACAATCTGAAACTATGTGATAGATGCAGTATCAGGAAAATATGACCCATTCTGTTGAGAAAAAACCTTCAGTGAAGACCAAAACTGAAATGACTCATGTCAAATTAGTAAGCAAGGATTTTTAAGCAGCTATTGTAACTATGCTCAATGAAGGAAAACATGCCTAAAATGAATGCCAAGGTTGGGAATTTCAACAGAGAAACAGAAACTATAAATTAAATTCTTTAAACTGAAAAATACAATATCAAAAACATTTTATAAAATAGTAAAGAAACTCAAGCGTAGAGTGTAGGTGATAAAGGAAAGAATCAGTGAACTTGAAGATTGACCCATAGAAATTATCCAATCTGAAGAAAAAAGAAAAAAATGGAAAATAAAAGCCCATAAACTAATACATAACCTCAAGGGTCAGTGAGACAATATCAAAAGATCTAACTTTTGTGTAACTTGAGTTTCAGAAGGAAAGGAGAGGGAGAATGAAGCAGGGGAAAAGCTTCTTTGAAGAAATAAAGGCTGAAAATATCTCAAATTTACTGAAGGATATACGTTTACAGATTCAGGAACTTCAGTAAACCCAAGAAGGATGTATACAAAGAAAGCCATTCCTAGGAAAATCATAGTCAAACTGGTTGATCAAAGATAAAGAGAAAAATCTTGAAAACAGGCAAAGAAAATGATGCATTATATAGGGGACTAATGATTCAATAATCTAGAAATGATCTATATGTTGGAATTAGCAGGAAAAAAATGGAGTGCAAAAGACAGTTGAATAATATCTTTAAAGTGTTAAAAGGGAAAAAATTCTTAACCTAGAATTATATATCCAGAGAAATTATCCATCAAGAATAGGGGCTGGTGCACTGGGACGACCTGGAGGGATGGTGTGGGGAGGGAGGAGGGAGGAGGGTTCAGGAGGGGGAGCACATGTATACCTGTGATGGATTCATTTTGATGTTTGGCAAAACTAATACAATTATGTAAAGTTTAAAAATAAAATAAAATTAAAAAAAAAAAAAACAACAAAGACCAAAAAAAAAAAAAAAGAATAAAAGTAAAATGAAAATAGTTTTACAGAGAAGAAAACTAAGATCTTGTGTCCAGCAAATTTGTACTACAAGAAATGATAAAAGGAGTTCTTCAGGTTGAGGGAAATGATACCATATAAAAACTGGAATCTTCAGAAAGGAATGAAGAATTTCAGAAATGGTAAATATCTAGTAAATGTGAAAACTATTTCCCTCTTAGTTTCTTAAAAACATATAGCTGTTTAAAGCAAAGACTATATTGTGTTGGATGCAAAATGTATGGACAGCCATTAAAAAGAATACATTTGAATCAGTTCTAATGAGATGGATGAAACTGGAACCTATTATACAGAGTGAAGTAAGCCAGAAAGAAAAACACCGATACAGTATACTAATGCATATATGTGGAATTCAGAAAGATGGTAACAATAACCCTGTGTATGAGACAGCAAAAGAGACACTGATGTATAGATCAGTCTTATGGACTCTGTGGGAGAGGGAGAGGGTGGGGAGATTTGGGAGAATGGCATTGAAACATGTATAATATCATGTATGAAACGAGTCGCCAGTCCAGGTTCGATGCACGATACTGGATGCTTGAGGCTGGTGCACTGGGACGACCCAGAGGGAGGGTATGGGGAGGGAGGAGGGAGGAGGGTTCAGGATGGGGAACACAGGTATACCTGTGGCAGATTCATTTCGATATTTGGCAAAACTAATACAATATTGTAAAGTTTAAAAATAAAATTAAATTAAAAAAAAAGAATGTCTATACGTGTAAAGTTTCTTTGCTGTACAGCAGGGATTAGCACAACATTGAAATTAAACTATATTTCAATTAAAAATATTTTAAATGTATGGAGGTGTAATGTATCTGATAACTAGAGCACACAGATGGGAACTGAAGTAAATTGACTTAAATAGCTACAATGGTTCTATATTTTATGTGAAAAGACAAAAGATTATGTCT
This sequence comes from Bos taurus, assembly GCF_002263795.3. Taxonomy (NCBI): domain Eukaryota; kingdom Metazoa; phylum Chordata; class Mammalia; order Artiodactyla; family Bovidae; genus Bos; species Bos taurus. Next base: position 30,184 of record NW_020190558.1, read on the forward strand.
AAGTAGACAATGAAAAGTTAAGGAAAACTGGATATCCAAACAGAAAAAAAGTAGACCTCCATCCCTATCTCAAGTCATACTCAAAAATTTATATGAGTAGGTACATATACTTAATGTAACAACTTAATCCATAAATCTTTTAGAAGAAAGCACAGAAGTGTACCTCTATGACCTGGGGGTAGGCAACAGTTTTCTAGATAGGAAACAGAGAGCAATAATCATACAATTTAAAAACTGATCAATGAAACTTCATGAAATTAAAAACATTTTTTTTACCAAAAGATACTATTAAGAAAATACATATAAGCTGCATGTGTGTGTGCATGTTAAGTCGCTTCAGTCGTGTCTGACTGCAACTCTGTGGACTGTAGCCTGTCAAGCTCCTCTGTCCATGGGGTTCTCCAGGCGAGAATACTGGAGTGGGTTACCATTTCCTTCTCCAGGGGATCTTCCCAACCCAGGGAATGAACCCATGTCTTCTGTGGCTGCTGCATTGCAAATGGATTCTTTACCACTGAGCCGCCAAGGAAGCCCATAAGCCACGTATTAGGAGAAAATATTTACAATGTATCTGATAAAGGACTGATATCTGGGATATATAAAGATGAATAATTGAATAAAACAGGCAAAATATTTGAACAGAATATTCACAAAATAAGATATGTGAATGGCCAATAAACACATGAATATGTAGTCAACATCATTAGTCATTAGGAAATCATTTACTAAAATCACAATGAAAAAATAAATAAAACCACAATACCACTACACATCCACAAGAATGGCTAAAATTAAATAGACTGACAACACCAAAAGTTGTCAAGAATTTGGAGCCACTGGAATTTGCATACATTTTTGGTGGGAGTGTAAATTGGTAGAACCACTTTGGAAAAGTATCTTGCAGAGAAATGAAATCATTAGTCCATACAAAACCTGTATATGAATGGTCATAGCAACTTTATTCATAATACCTCCAAACTGGAAATAACTCATGGGTCCAGTAGTAGGTGAAAAACTGGTATAGTCATACAATGGAATATTACTCAGCATAAAAAGGAATGAATTACTGATACACACAACACATGGATGAAACTTTAAAATATTATGCTGAATGAAGGATCCTAAAACAAAGAGTATAAACTTCATGACTCTATTTACATAAAGTTCTAGAATAGGCAAAGTTAATCTATGATAAAAATACAAACAAAACGCAGGCAGGGATAAGAGGAGGAATTGAATGCAGAGGGGCATGAGGAACTTTCTGAAGTTTTGGTAACGTTCTATATCATGAAAGAGGTCCAGGTTACATGTATATTAATTTTTCATTTCTCACTGTTGTGGTTTAATGAAGATATATGCATCTCATTTTTTTTTATGTACTGGACCTCTTCATGATATAGAACGTTACCAAAACTTCAGAAAGTTCCTCATGCCCCTCTGCATTCAATTCCTCCTCTTATCCCTGCCTGCGTTTTTTTTGTATTTTTATCATAGATTAACTTTGCCTATTCTAGAACTTTATGTAAATAGAGTCATGAAGTTTATACTCTTTTGTTTAGGATCCTTCATTCAGCATAATATTTTAAAGTTTCATCCATGTGTTGTGTGTATCAGTAATTCATTCCTTTTTATGCTGAGTAATATTCCATTGTATGACTATACCAGTTTTTCACCTACTACTGGACCCATGAGTTATTTCCAGTTTGGAGGTATTATGAATAAAGTTGCTATGACCATTCATATACAGGTTTTGTATGGACTAATGATTTCATTTCTCTGCAAGATACTTTTCCAAAGTGGTTCTACCAATTTACACTCCCACCAAAAATGTATGCAAATTCCAGTGGCTCCAAATTCTTGACAACTTTTGGTGTTGTCAGTCTATTTAATTTTAGCCATTCTTGTGGATGTGTAGTGGTATTGTGGTTTTATTATTTTTTCATTGTGATTTTAGTAAATGATTTCCTAATGACTAATGATGTTGACTACATATTCATGTGTTTATTGGCCATTCATATATCTTATTTTGTGAATATTCTGTTCAAATATTTTGCCTGTTTTATTCAATTATTCATCTTTATATATCCCAGATATCAGTCCTTTATCAGATACATTGTAAATATTTTCTCCTAATACGTGGCTTATGGCTTCCTTGGCGGCTCAGTGGTAAAGAATCCATTTGCAATGCAGCAGCCACAGAGACATGGGTTCATTCCCTGGGTTGGGAAGATCCCCTGGAGAAGGAAATGGTAACCCACTCCAGTATTCTCGCCTGGAGAACCCCATGGACAGAGGAGCTTGACAGGCTACAGTCCACAGAGTTGCAGTCAGACACGACTGAAGCGACTTAACATGCAACACACACATGCAGCTTATATGTATTTTCTTAATAGTATCTTTTGGAAAAAAAATGTTTTTAATTTTCATGAAGTTTCATTGATCAGTTTTTAAATTGTATGATTATTGCTCTCTGTTTCCTATCTAGAAAACTGTTGCCTACCCCCAGGTCATAGAGGTACACTTCTGTGCTTTCTTCTAAAAGATTTATGGATTAAGTGTTACATTAAGTATATGTACCTACTCATATAAATTTTGAGTATGACTTGAGATAAGGATGGAGGTCTACTTTTTTCTGTTTGGATATCCAGTTTTCCTTAACTTTTCATTGTCTACTTAGACATAATCTTTTGTCTTTTCACATAAAATATAGAACCATTGTAGCTATTTAAGTCAATTTACTTCAGTTCCCATCTGGTGCTCTAGTTATCAGATACATTACACCTCCATACATTTAAAATATTTTTAATTGAAATATAGTTTAATTTCAATGTTGTGCTAATCCCGCTGTAGAGCAAAGAAACTTTACACGTATAGACATTCTTTTTTTTAATTTAATTTTATTTTTAAACTTTACAATATTGTATTAGTTTTGCCAAATATCGAAATGAATCTGCCACAGGTATACCTGTGTTCCCCATCCTGAACCCTCCTCCCTCCTCCCTCCCCATACCCTCCCTCTGGGTCGTCCCAGTGCACCAGCCTCAAGCATCCAGTATCGTGCATCGAACTGGACTGGCGACTCGTTTCATACATGATATTATACATGTTTCAATGCCATTCTCCCAAATCTCCCCACCCTCTCCCTCTCCACAGAGTCCATAAGACTGATCTATACATCAGTGTCTCTTTGCTGTCTCATACACAGGGTTATTGTTACCATCTTTCTGAATTCCACATATATGCATTAGTATACTGTATCGGTGTTTTCTTTCTGGCTTACTTCACTCTGTATAATAGGTTCCAGTTTCATCCATCTCATTAGAACTGATTCAAATGTATTCTTTTTAATGGCTGTCCATACATTTTGCATCCAACACAATATAGTCTTTGCTTTAAACAGCTATATGTTTTTAAGAAACTAAGAGGGAAATAGTTTTCACATTTACTAGATATCACATTTCTGAAATTCTTCATTCTTTCTGAAGATTCCAGTTTTTATATGGTATCATTTCCCTCAACCTGAAGAACTCCTTTTATCATTTCTTGTAGTACAAATTTGCTGGACACAAAATCTTAGTTTTCTTCTCTGTAAAACTATTTTCATTTTACTTTTATTCTTTTTTTTTTTTTTGGTTTTGTTTTTTTTTTTTAATTTATTTTATTTTTAAACTTTAATAATTGTATTAGTTTGCCAACATCAAAATGATCCATCAAGTATACATGTGCTCCCCTCCTGAACCCTCTCCTCCTCCCTCCACACACATCCCTCAGGCTCCAGTGCACCAGCCCTATTCTTGATGGATAATTTCTCTGGATATATAATTCTAGTTAAGAATTTTTCCCTTTAACACTTTAAAGATATTATTCAACTGTCTTTTGCACTCCATTTTTTCCTGCTAATTCCAACATATAGATCATTTCTAGATTATTGAATCATTAGTCCCCTATATAATGCATCATTCTTTGCCTGTTTTCAAGATTTTTCTCTTTATCTTTGATCAACCAGTTTTGACTATGATTTTCCTAGGAATGGCTTTCTTTGTATATATCCTTCTTGGTTTACTGAAGTTCCTGAATCTGTAAATGTATATCCTTCAGTAAATTTGAGATATTTTCAGCCTTTATTTCTTCAAAGAAGCTTTTCCCCTGCTTCACTCTCCCTCTCCTTTCCTTCTGAAACTCAAGTTACACAAAAGTTAGATCTTTTGATATTGTCTCACTGACCCTTGAGGTTATGTATTAGTTTATGGGCTTTTATTTTCCATTTTTTTCTTTTTTCTTCAGATTGGATAATTTCTATGGGTCAATCTTCAAGTTCACTGATTCTTTCCTTTATCACCTACACTCTACGCTTGAGTTTCTTTACTATTTTATAAAATGTTTTTGATATTGTATTTTCAGTTTAAAGAATTTAATTTATAGTTTCTGTTTCTCTGTTGAAATTCCCAACCTTGGCATTCATTTAGGCATGTTTTCCTTCATTGAGCATAGTTACAATAGCTGCTTAAAATCCTTGCTTACTAATTTGACATGAGTCATTTCAGTTTTGGTCTTCACTGAAGGTTTTTTCTCAAGAGAATGGGTCATATTTTCCTGATACTGCATCTATCACATAGTTTCAGATTGTAACTTGGGTTCATGAATGTTAGATTGTGGGAACTCTGTTTAATGTTATATTCCTTGAAGAATGTTTGATGTTTTGTTCTAACAGGCAATGTTATTGGCTGAACTTCAACAACAAACTCTGACTCCTGAGTGGCAGCTTGATCTCAGATCCATTCTTTATCCTGAGCTGAACTTCTTGGAGTCTATGTTGTACTCTAAAGTTCAGTAGTCAACAGAAGAATTTATAACAGAATTTGCACCTTCTCTTTTCAACTTTCCTTTCTGAGAGTTGTCCTGCACTTTCTAGCAGCTGTGGTTGCCCCAAACTCTACCTTGTGGTTCCTCAATTCTGAAAACCTTCTAGTTTTGTATCAGAGTATTAGTTGGCTCAATATGGCAAAGACGAGGGCCTGCCCTCAGCCAGAAATTGTAAGAAAGGAAACATCCTCTGTCATTTTCTTTGACCAAGTATTAAGCCACCAGAATCTGCTCTGCTTTCTGTTGCATTTTAGTTGCTTGATGGAGTTGTTTTCAAATTTTGTCCAGAGTTTATATTTTATCTTCAGGAGGGTGGTCCAATAGGCATTTAGTTGGTCTTTACCAGAAGTAGAACCTATTAGTTTCTCCAAAAACTATTTTAAATTACAGACATAATACATGGCTAAATCCATTATTCTCCTTATTAACTTTTCAAATCATAAGACAGAATGAATGATGTCCCTCTTGGCCTATGTCATCTCAGTTCCACAGTCCAAGATAACCACCATTACCAGTTTGATACACATCCCTCCAAATCTTTCCTGTGAAGTAAAATATATATGAATATATACTAATATAAAAATTGAGGGTTTACTTGTGTAAATGATGTAAGTGGTATCATAGGAAGTTAAAAGCTAGGTTCTAGTGTCAACCTGCTGAATTCAAATCCCCATTTTAGCCTTACCACTTATGCATCATTAGAGAATTTCCTCAAATATTCTTTGCCTCCATTTTATCATCTGTAAATAAGAGTAAGGATACTGCCTACCTCAAAGGCAGGGATGTAATGATGGTAATAATACTTGCTAGGTAATAGGCCTAGCAAGATCTGGTCCCACTGCAGTCCTTATATCCACTACATTCCCCATCTCTCATTCTGCTCTTATCACACTCAGCCTATTTAATAGTGCAAATCACCCTTTGACTTCAGCACTCCTGAGAGTAATAAAGTACTTGGACAATGTCTAACATACATTTACCCCTCAGTTAATGCTAGCGATTACTGTTATTCTGCAACTCACTTTTCCTCCTTAAAAGTGCCCGAATATTTTATGACTCCACTCCTCCCTCCAGCTATGGCTCTATTTTTCCCCTTATAGAAAAACTCCTTGGAAAGGGTTGTCTCTAACTCTCAGACCCCCATTTCCTTCCTTCCATTTTAATAACCATTGACTCCCTCTACTTCTTTAAACTGCTCTGATCAAGTCACCCACTGATGATGTCACTCATCTATATTATTAAATCCGAGGATTATTTCTCAGTTCTCATCTTGCTTGACCCCTGAGTACACTTTTTCACAAATGGTCACTCACTCTTCCTTGAAATGCTTTCCTCACTTAGCTTTAAGGATGCTATACTCACTTCTATATCCCCTTACTTCAATGGCCACTTCTCAGTTTCCTTTGTTGATTTCTCCCCATCTTCCTGTCCTCTAAATGTTGGAGTGCCAGGGCTCAGTTGTGGTAACTTTCTCTCCATCTACACTTGCCCTTAGAGGATCTCACTCAGGGTGTTAATTTTATATACATCAATACAGCACTGACTCCAACTACCTATTTGACATCTACACTTAGATGTTAGTTAAGTATTTTAAACTTAATATGTCTAAATGCAGTTCATGATCTTCCTCCCCAAACCTACTCTTACACATCTCAGTAAATTCACATCTCAGTAAATGGCAACTCTTTATTCCTTCTGGTAAGATCCAAAACCTTAGGGGTAACCCTAACAGCTGATCTATCAGAAAATTTTTCAGCCTCTACCTTCAAAACTGATTGAGAATCTGAGCACTTCTTACCATATTCTCCCATCCTGTCCAAGTCACCATCATATCTCTCATGGATTATTACAATAGGCTTCTAACTGATGTTCTTGCTTCAGCCCTGCACACCGTAAGTATATTACTCAACCTAGGACCATAATGATTCAATGAGAACACAAATCAGATGACACTCCTCTGCTCAAAATCTCTAACAGTTCAACATCTCCCTCATAGTTAAAATCAACATTCTGATTATGATTCCAAAGCCCTCCATGATCTGGCCCTGTTCCTCATGACCTCATCTCGCTACCACTTTCCCCCTCAGTCTGTCTTCTCCAGCCACACTGGTCTCCTTGCTGTTCCTTGACCAACCAGGCACTGTCTCACCTTAGGGCCTTTGAATTTGCTACCCTTCTGCTTGAACACTCTTCTTCTTCTAGATATCCACATGGCTCACTTTCTTGACCTGTTCAAATGTCATCTTCTCAATATGGTATTCCTAAGATTGCAAACCCCACCCCACCCTCATTGTATACGTTTCCTATCTCCCTCTCTGCTTGATCTAATATAGTATATTTTACCATCTCTAGAAGGTATTCTAATAAAGTATATTGCACCATTGCTGCCCTGCAAATAGGTTCATTAGTACCATTTCTAGGTTCCATCTTTATATGTGTGTGTGTGTTAATATACAATATTTTTCTCTTTCTGACTTACTTCACTCAGTATAACAGGCTCCAGGTTCATCCACCTCACTAAAATTGACTCAAATTCATTTCTTTTTACTGCTGAGTAATACTCCATTGTATATATATGTACCACAACTTCTTATCCATTCATCTGTTGATAGACATCTAGGTTACTTCCATGTCCTAGCTATTGTAAATAGTGCTGCAATGAACATTGGTACATGTGTCTTTTTCAATTATGGTTTCCTCGGGGTATGTGCACAGTAGTGGATTGCTGGGTTATATGGTAGTTTATTCCTAGTTTATAAAGAAATCTCCATACTGTTTTCTATAGTGGCTATATCAATTACATTCCCACTAACAGTGCAAGAAGGTTCCCTTTTCTCCACATCCTCTCCAGCATTTATTATCTATAGATTGTTTGGTGATGGCCATTCAGACCTGTGTGAGGTGATACTGCATTGTAGTTTTGATTGCCTTTCTCTAATAGTAAGTGGTGTTGAGCGTCTTTTCATCTGTTTATTAGCCATCTGGATGTCTTCTTTGGAGAAGTGTCTATTTAGGCCTTTTGCCCACTTTTAGTTGGGTTGACGCTGAGTAAATTCCACAAAACAACTTTTGAATGCTGGCAGAGGACATCAGGCACCCAGAAAAGCAGCCCATTGTCTTTGAAAGGAGATGTTTTATCAACGGTGCCGTACAGGTGGAGAAGTCTGGAAGCTACTATAAAAATAAGACTGAAAACCAGAAGCAGGAGGCTTAAGTCCAAATCCTGAGAACACCAGAGAACTCCTGACTCCAGGGAACATTAATCGACAGGAGCTCATCAAACGCCTCCATACCTACACTGAAACCAAGCACCACCCAAGGGCCAACAAGTTCCAGAGCAAGACATACCATACAAATTCTCCAACAACATAGGAACACAGCCCTGAGCTTCAATATACAGGCTTGCCCAAAGTCAGTCCAAACCCACTGACGTCTCATAACTCATTACTGGACACTTCATTGCACTCCATAGAGAAGAAATCCAGCTCCACCACCAGAACAACCGACACAAGCTTCCCTAACCAGGAAACCTTGACAAGCCTCCCGTCCAATCCCACCCACAGTGAGGAACCTCCACAATAAAGAGAACTCCACAAACTGCCAGAATACAGAAAGTCCACCCCAAACACAGCAATATAAACAGGATGAAGAGACAGAGGAATACCCAGCAGGTAAAGGAACAGGATAAATGGCCACCAAACAAAACAAAAGAGGAAGAGATAGGGAATCTACCTGATAAAGAATTCCGAATGATGATAGTGAAAATGATCCAAAATCTTGAAATCAAAATGGAATCACAGATAAACAGCCTGGAGACAAGGACTGAGAAGATGCAAGAAAGGTTTAACAAGGACCTAGAAGAAATAAAAAAGAGTCAATATATCATGAATAATGCAATAAATGAGATCAAAAACACTCTGGAGGGAACAAATAGTAGAATAACGGAGGCAGAGGATAGGATTAGTAAAGTAGAAGACAGAAGAGTAGAAATAAATGAATCAGAGAGGAAAAAAGAAAAACGAATTAAAAGAAATGAGGACAATCTCAGAGACCTCAATGACCATGTTAAACGCCCCAACATTCAAATCATAAGAGTCCCAGAAGAAGAAGATGAAAAGAAAGACCATGAGAAAATACTTGAGGAGATAATAGCTGAAAACTTCCCTAAAATGGGGAAGGAAATAATCACCCGAGTTCAAGAAACCCAGAGTGTCCCAAACTGGATACACCCAAGGTGAAACACCCCAAGACACATATTAATCAAATTAACAAAGATCAAACACAAAGAACAAATATTAAAATCAGCAAGGGAAAAACAACAAATAACACACAAGGGGATTCCCATAAGGATAACAGCTGATCTTTCAATAGAAACTCTTCATGCCAGGAGGGAGTGGCAGAACAAACTTACAGCCCAGATTACCACACCCAGCAAGGATCTTATTCAAATATGAAGGAGAAATCAAAAGCTTTACAGACAAGCAAAAGCTGAGAGAATTCAGCACCACCAAACCAGCTCTCCAACAAATGCTAAAGGATCTTCTCTAGACAGGACACACAAAAAGGGTGTATAAACTCGAACCCAAAACAATAAAGTAAATGGCAACGGGATCATACTTATCAATAATTACCTTAAATGTTAATGGGTTGAATGCCCCAACCAAAGACAAAGACTGGCTGAATGGATACAAAAACAAGACCCCTATATATGTTGTCTACAAGAGACCCACCTCAAAACAAGGGACACCTACAGACTGAAAGTGAGGGCTGGAAAAAGATATTCCACACAAATAGAGACCAAAAGAAAGCAGGAGTAGCAATATTCATATCAGATAAAATAGACTTTAAAACAAAGGCTGTGAAAAGAGACAAAGAAGGACACTACATCATGATCAAAGGATCAATCCAAGAAGAAGATATAACAATTATAAATATATATATGCACCCAACATAGCACCACAATATGTAAGACAAATGCTAACAAGTATGAAAGAGGAAATTAACAATAACACAATAATAGTGGGAGACTTTAATACCCCACTCACACATATGGATAGATAAACTAAACAGAAAATTAACAAGGAAACACAAACATTAAATGATACAATAGACCCGTTAGACCTAATTGATATCTATAGGACATTTCACCCCAAAACAATGAATTTCACCTTTTTCTCAAGTGCATATGGAATCTTCTCCAGGATAGATCATATCCTAGGCCATAAATCTAGCCTTGGTAAATTCAAAAAAATTGAAATCATTCCAGGCATCTTTTCTGACCACAATGCAGTAAGATTAGATCTCAATTACAGGAGAAAAACTAGTAAAAATTCCAACATATGGAGGCTGAACAACACGCTGCTGAATAACCAACAAATCACAGAAGAAATAAAAAAGGAAATCAAAATATGCATAGACGAATGAAAATGAAAACACAACAACCCAAAACCTGTGGGACACTGGAAAAGCAGTGCTAAGGGGAAGGTTCATAGCAATACAGGCATACCTCAAGAAAAAAGAAAAAAGTCAAATAAATAACCTAACTCTACACCTAAAGCAACTAGAAAAGGAAGAAATGAAGAACCTCAGGGCTAGTAGAAGGAAAGAAATCTTAAAAATTATTCCATTGATCAATATTTCTGTCTTTGTGCCAGTAGGCAGAAATAAATGCAAAAGAAACAAAAGAGACCATAGCAAAAATCAACAAAGCCAAAAGCTGGTTCTTTGAGAGAATAAATAAAATTGATAAACCATTGGCCAGACTCCTCAAGAAACAAAAGGAGAAAAATCAAATCATTAAAATTAGAAATGAAAATGGAGAGATGACAACAGACAACACAGAAATACAAAGGATCATAAGAGACTACTATGAGCAATTATATGCCAATAAAATGGACAACTTGGAAGAAATGGACAAATTCTTAGAAAAGTACAACTTTCCAAAACTGAACCAGGAAGAAATAGAAAATCTTAACAGACCCATCACAAGCACGGAAATGGAAACATTAATCAGAAATCTTCCAGCAAACAAAAGCCCAGGTCCAGATGGCTTCACAGCTGAATTCTACCAAAACTTTAGAGAAGAGCTAACACCTATCCTACTCAAACTCTTCCAGAAATTGCAGAGGAAGGTAAATTTCCAAACTCATTCTATGAGGCCACCATCACCCTAATACCAAAACCTGACAAAGATGCCACAAAAAAAGAAAACTACAGGCCAATATCACTGATCAACATAAATGCAAAAATCCTTAACAAAATTCTAATAATCAGAATCCAGTGACAAATTAAAAAGATCATACAGCATGACCAAGTGGGCTTTATCCCAGGGATGCAAGGATACTTCAGTATCTGCAAATCAATCAATGTAATACACATTAACAAATTGAAACATAAAAGCCATATGATTATCTCAATAGATGCAGAGAAAGCCTTTGACAAAATTCAACATCCATTTATGATAAAAAAAAAAAACTCTCCAGAAAGCAGGAATAGAAGGAACATTCCTCAACATAATAAATGCTATATATGACAAATCTACAGCAAACATTATCCTCAATGGTGAAAAATTGAAAGCATTTCCCCTGAAGTCAGGAACAAGACAAGGGTGCCCACTCTCACCACTACTCTTCAAAATAGTTTTGGAAGTTTTGGCCACAGCAATCAGAGCAGAAAAAGAAATAAAAGGAATCCAAATTGGAAAAGAAGAAGTAAAACTCTCACTGTTTGCAGATGACATGATCCTCTACATAGAAAACCCTAAAGACTCCACCAGAAAATTACTAGAACTAATCATTGAATATAGTAAAGTTTCAGGATATAAAATCAACACACAGAAATCCCTTGCATTCCTATACACTAACAGTGAGAAAACAGAAAGAGAAATTAAGGAAACAATTCAATTCACCATTGCAAAGAAAAGAACAAAATACTTAGGAACATATCTACCTAAAGAAACTAAAGACCTATATATAGAAAACTATAAAACACTGGTGAAAAAAATCAAAGAGGACACTAATAGATGGAGAAATATACCATGTTCATGGATCGGAAGAATCAATATAGTGAAAATGAGTAAACTACCCAAAGCAATCTATAGATTCATTGCAATCCCTATCATGCTACCAACGGTATTTTTCACAGAGCTAGAACAAATAATTTCACAAATTGTATGGAAATACAAAAGACCTCGAATAGCCAAAGCAATCTTGAGAAAGAAGAATGGAACTGGAGGAATCAACCTGCCCGACTTCAGGCTCTACTACAAAGCCACAGTCATCAAGACAGTATGGTACTGGCACAAAGACAGAAATATAGATCAATGGAGCAAAATAGAAAGCCCAGAGATAAACCCATGCACCTATGGACAACTTATGTTTGACAAAAGAGGCAAGAATATACAATGGAGAAAAGACAATCTCTTTAACAAGTGGTGCTGGGAAAACTGGTCACCCACTTGTAAAAGAATGAAAGCAGAACACTTTCTAATACCATACACAAAAATAAATTCAAAATGGATTAAAGATCTAAACGTAAGACCAGAAACTATACAACTCCTATAGGAGAACATAGGCAAAACACTCTCAGACATAAATCACAGCAGGATCCGCTATGACCCACCTCCCAGAATATTGGAAATAAAAGCAAAAATAAACAAATGGGACCTAATTAAAATTAAAAGCGTCTGCACAACAAAGGAAACTATAAGCAAGGTGAAAAGACAGCCTTCAGAATGGGAGAAAATAATAGCAAATGAAGCAACTGACAAAGGACTAATCTCAAAAATACACAAGCAACTCCTTCAGCTCAATTCCAGAAAAATAAACGACCCAATCAAAAAATGGGCCAAAGAACTAAACAGATATTTCTCCAAAGAAGACATACAGATGGCTCACAAACACATGAAAAGATGCTCAACATCACTCATTATCAGAGAAATGCAAATCAAAACCGTAATGAGGTACCATTTCACCCCCGTCAGAATGGCTGCTATCCAAAAGTCTACAAGCAGTAAATGCTGGAGAGGGTGTGGAGAAAAGGGAACCCTCTTACACTGTTGGTGGGAATGCAAACTAGTACAGCCACTATGGAGAACAGTGTGGAGAGTCCTTAAAAAACTGGAAATAGAACTGCTATACGACCCAGCAATCCCACTGCTGGGCATACACACCGAGGAAACCAGAACTGAAAGAGACACGTGTACCCCAATGTTCATCGCAGCACTGTTTATAATAGCCAAGACATGGAAGCAACCTAGATGTCCATCAGCAGACGAATGGATAAGAAAGCAGTGGTACATATACACAATGGAGTATTACTCAGCCATTAAAAAGAGTACATTTGAATCAGTTCTAATGAGGTGGATGAAACTGGAGCCGATTATACAGAGTGAAGTAAGGCAGAATGAAAAACACCAATACAGTATACTAATGCGTATATATGGAATTTAGAAAGATGGTAACGATAACCCTGTATGCGAGACAGCAAAAGAGACACAGATGTATAGAACAGTCTTTTGGACTCTGTGGGAGAGGGAGAGGGTGAGGGTGGGATGATTTGGGAGAATGGCATTGAAACATGTATATTATCATATATGAAATGAATCGCCAGTCCAGGTTCGATGCATGATACAGGATGCTTGGGGCTGGTTCACTGGGGTGACCCAGAGGGATGGTACGGGGAAGGAGGTGGGATGGGGGTTCAGGATGGGCAACAGGTGTATACCCGTGGGTGGATTCATGTTGATGTATGGCAAAACAAATACAATATTGTAAAGTAATTGACCTCAAATTAAAATAAATAAATTTATATTTTTTTTAAAAAGAGAGAAGGTGGGTATATTTTTTAGGAGCCAATGTATGATTTTTGGCTTCCTGCCTATTCTATTTATTTGCCTGTGAAACACCAGGAAGATGGGGAGGTGGTGAGTGAGGAATCTTGAGATAGGAGAACCAGAGAATTCACTATCAGGGAGTGTGGGGAAAAGAAAAATAGAGGCATTGGTGCAAACCAAGACGTGTGTAGACACATAGCCTGCAGTCTTGGACACATGGAGCCACAGCTGAGGGAAAGTGAGGAGGTTAGAGCATGGGTCTTAGATTCAGCAGCCGTGAGTTTCAGTCCTGGTTATACTTCCTACTATACCTATGTGACCATCCAGATTTGTAAAAAATCGGATGACAACAGTAATACTTACTGCATAGGGTTGTTTTGAGGCCATTTAGAATACACGTACATGAATCCTTGTGCAGCAGAGGCTAAGTCGCTTCAGTCGTGTCCAAGTCTTTGTGACTGCATGGACTGTAGCCTGCCAGGCTCCACTGTCCATAGAGATTCTCCAGGCAAGAATACTGGTGTGGGTTGCCGTGCCCTCCTCTAGGAGATCTTCCCAGCCTAGGGATTGGACCCACGTCTCATGTCTCCTGCACTTGCAGGCGAGTTCTTTACCACTAGCACCACCTGGGAAGCCCATGAATCCATGTAAGTCATTCAAAATGCATTTTGAATACATTCAAAAGAACACATGGAAAAGTATTTGGTTGGCCAAAATGTTTGTTCGGGTTTTTCCATAAGATTTGGCCAACCAATGCTTAGCATCACACCCAACACACAGTGAGTACCTGATAAATTGAAGGTAGGCTTCTGATTAGGCTTCCCTGGTGGCTCAGATGGTAAAGAATCTGCCTGCAATGTGGGACACCTGGGTTCTACCCCTGGGTTTGGAAGATCTCCTGGAGAAGGGAATGGCAACCCACTCCAGTATTCTTGCCTGGAGGAGTCCATGGATGAAGGAGCTTGGCAGGCTCCAGTCCATGGGGTCACAAAGAGTTGGACACGACTGAGTGTTCTAATTATTAATTATGACGATTAATCCGTAGAATTTCAAAGCCAGAAGGAACCCCAGATATCACTTAACTCAGTCCTTTGATGATATAGGTGAAGAAGCCAAGACCCAGGGAGATGAAGAGACATGTCTGAAGTAGACAGCTAATGACAGCACCAGGACTAGTTCTGGTCTTCTGATGTGGGTCCGCAAGACATTTTACCCCAAGGCACATACATAATTTGACAGCATCATGATTAGGTCACTTTGGTCTTTTATGTCCTTCCACCCATCCTTTCCCCATTATGGTCTCAATCAAAAGCCCAGGTGATTCCTATCTGGGATATATTTAAGTCCCCCCAGAGCTGGCCTACACTTAAGGAAAATCATGGCTGAGGAGAGTGGCAAGAGCAGCTTCCTCAGCAGCTGAAATTACCTGCTACCATGCACACCTCAGGAGAAGGCAATGGCACCCCACTCCAGTACTCTTGCCTGGAAAATCCCATGGACAGAGGAGCCTGGTAGGCTCCAGTCCGTGGGGTCGCTAAGAGTCGGGCACGACTGAGCGACTTCACTTTCACTTTTCACTTTCATGCATTGGAGAAGAAAACGGCAACCCACTCCAGTATTCTTGCCTGGAGAATCCCAGGGACGGGGGAGCCTGGTGGGCTGCTGTCTATGGGGTCTCACAGAGTCGGACACGACTAAAGCGACTTAGCAGCAGCAACAGCAGCAGGAGCATGCACACTTCCTGCATACTCACTTCCGGCCAGCCCTTGTACTAGATGCCATGCTCTCTACCCAGGGAGCTGGTGGCAATGCCAGTGCTCATGGCTTCAGGGCTGCCCTGAGGAATGAAACAGATTCCTGGTGTTTTTCTCATGAAGATCCTGAGGGGCTTTTCTCAGTATGTTTCTCCTCATCACCACCAGCAATGAAGGTATCATTTTGTGATGTGCTTAGTTGGTGTTGTTCATTTGCTAAAGTCGTGTCTGACTCTTTGCAACCCCATGGACTGCAGCACACCAGGCTTCCTTGTCGTTTACCATCTCCCAGAGTTTGTTCAAATTTATGCCCATTGAGTCAGTGATGCCATCCAACCATCTTATCCTCTGTCATCCCCTTCTCCTCCTTCCTTCAATCTCTCCCGGCATCAGGGTCTTTTCCAGTGAGTCAATTCTTTGCATCAAGGGGGCAAAGGGATTGGAGCTTCAGCTTCAGCATCAGTCCTTCTAGTGAATGTTCAGGACTGATTTCCTTTAAGATTGATTGGTTTGATCTTCTTGCAGTCCAAGGTACTCTCAAGAGTCTTCTCCAACATCACAGTTCGAAAGCATTAATTCTTCTCGCTCAGCCTTCTTCATGGTCCAACTCTCACATCCATATATGACTACTGGAAAAACCATAGCTTTGACTATATGGACCTTTGTCAGCAAAGTAATGTCTCTGCTTTTTAATATGCTGTCTAGGTTTGTCATAGCTTTTCTTCCAAGGAGCAAGCGTCTTAATTTCATGGTTGCAGTCACCATCCACAGTGATTTTGGAGCCCAAGAAAATGAAGTCTGTCACTGTTTCCATTGTTTCCCCATCTATTTGCCATGAAGTGATGGGATCAAGTGATTTCCAAAATACTTACCTTCTGGTCCAGCTTGGGCAATAACCAACCAGAAAAGATGCTGGAGGACCATGGGTACAGGATACTAAAGGCCTTCTGCTGTGCCAGCCATTTACCCGTTAGCTGTGGATCATAGAGAATGCTCAAGGGTCCCAGAGGAGGGGCAGAAGCAGTGGAGTCTGCAGGGGACACTTGGGGAAGCCTGAGATAGCTGCACTGTACCCAGCGTCTAGGAAATACTTCAGTGCTATAACAATGGTACAATTACATAGGAGCATACTGCTTAGTTGGGCTTCCCTGGTGGCTCAGACGGTATAGCATCTGTCTGCAATGCAGGAGACCTGGGTTTGATCCCTGGGTTGCGAAGATCCCCTAGAGAAGGCAATGGCAGCCCACTCCAGTATTCTTGCCTGGAAAATCCCATGGACCGCGGAGCCTGGTAGGCTATGGTCCCTGAGTTCGCAAAGAGTCGGACACGACTGAGCAACTTCACTTTCTATACTGCTTAGTCAGCCTGGATGTGGAGCTGACAAAGAAAACCAGTGAGAGTGGGTCTGGCACTCTGGAAGCTTTCATATTAGACCACTATGCCCATGCCAGGGCTCTAAGACAGCTGAGTAGAAGTGGAAACCCCCCACCTGCTGACAACTGAGCACTTTATAGCCATGCCTCGTTCCCAAGCTTGAGAAGTCTCCTTGCTGCCACTGTCTCTGCCTCGTTCCCAAGCTTGAGAAGTCTCCTTGCTGCCACTGTCTCTGCCTTCAAGGGTGTTGACTGGGAAACACTTTGGGAGTCTTTAGACATTGTACTTAATACTTTTAAACAAGGAGTCTTTTTTTAACTGGAGGATAATTGCTTTACAATGTTGTGTTGTTTTCTGCCATACTACCACATGAGTCAGTCATAACTATATATATATATATATATCTATATCTATAGATATATATAGATATAGATAGATAGATATATACATCCCCTCCTTCTTGAACCTCCCTCCCACTCCCCTATCCCACCCCCACACTAGCTTGTCACAGAGCACCAGGCTGGGCTCCCTGTGCTATTAATACATAGCAGCTTCCCACTAGCTAGCTATTTTACATTTGGTGATGTATGTATGGCAATACTACTTTCTCAGTTCGTCCCACCCTCTCCTTTCCCTGCTGTGTCTACAAGTCTGTTTTCTACATCTGCATCTCCATTCTTTCCCTGAAGATAGGTTCGTCAGTACCATTTTTCTAGATTCCATATATACATGTGGGTGTTAATATATGATATTTGTTTTTCTCTTGCTGAAGTCACTCTGTATAACAGGCTCTAGGTACATCCACCTCACTACAACTGACTTAAATTCATTTCTTTTTATGGCTGAGTAATATTCCATTGTATATATGCACCATAACTTCTTTGATCTATTGATGGACATCTAGGTTGCTTTCATGTTCTGGCTATTGTAAATAGTGCTGCAGTGAACATTGGAGTACATGTGCTTTTTGAATTATGGTTTTCTGGGAGTATACACCCAGTAGTGTGATTGCTGGGTCATATGGTAGTTTATTCTTAGTTTTTAAAGTAATTTCCATACTGTTCTCTGTAGTGGCTGTATCAATTTACATTCCCACCATAGACAAGGAGTCTTTTTATTTTTAATTTTTATATAGTATAGCTGATTTACAATACTGTGTTAGTTTCTGGTGTATAGCAAACTGATTCAGTTACATATACATTTATTACATATGTATATATATTCAGATTCTTTCCCATTGTACTTTATTACAAGATATTGAATATAGTTCACTATGCTATACAGTAGGACATTGTTGTTTATTTATTTGATATATAGTAGTTTGTATCTGCTAATGCCTAACTTTTAATTCATCCCTGAGCCCGCCCCAGGAGATGAGGAGTGTTTTTTGCAGTGGATTGGTCTGGCATGGTTTTGAACAGGAACTGAGAAGGTACTGGTCTGTGGGGGACACCAATATCTTCTTGTTTTTAATATTTATTTGGCTGCACTGGGTCTTAGTTGTGACAGGAGGGATTCCTAGCTGTGGCATGCAGGGTCTCTAGTTGCACCATGGAAACTCTTAGTTGTGGCATGAAGGATCTAGTTCCCTGACCAGGGATCGAACCAGCCCCTCTCCACGTTGGGAGTGGGGAGTCTTAGCCACTGGACCACCAGAGAAATCGCCAGTATCTTTTTTGACCCCAACAATTTACCCTAGAGTCACTCTATTCCTCCTCTTGTGTGGTAAGGTGCCCCAAGAAACCACAGTAGCACTGGCTCTCCAAGATGATGCTCCAAATGGGGGGCCTGAAGCCCAAATTAAATTAAATTAATCCCAAGCACTACCATTATGGGATTGGCTGATTCCATAGGTAGCTAAGACACACTGACTACCATTTTCCCTGCTGGACACAGTGACATTTTGGTTAGGGATAAATACGTAGTAAGAGCAGCACAACGCTGTGCACAGAAGGAACTCTTTTTATGTGTCCTGTAAATCAAGAGGCAGGACGGAGGCCCTGCGTGTGCTCTGGCCTGCTGCCCCTTTCCCCAGCCCTGAATGCTCCTCGCTGTGCTGTGCCACAATTAATCAGGCTTTCTAGGTTTTAGTTAATTTCAGGACCCCAATAAATTGGTTTGTACTGGCATTCGTCCAGCCTTGATAATTTCACAGCCATGTGCTTAGGAACTGTGGCAAGTTTGCACAGGACTTAGCAAGCATGGAGCAGAGGGGTAGAAGGAATAAAAGGAACTCTTGTTTGGCTTAAGTTCCACTAATATTGGGGAAAGCTGAAATCTAAATGACAGAAAAGCATGGCTGAGCACGTGGGCTTTGCAGCTGGGAGGGGGGGTTTCTCTGTGTTTTTTCCACCCTCCCTCCCAACTCAGGGTGGATTTGAAAACATTAAAATTAAATAAACCCAAACCTTTGCTTGACATTTCTCTTTGTCTGATTGTTGTCAAGTTTTTGTCTCTGATTTCATAAGACTCCCCTGAGGAATAAGCACTGGAGCCCATAATCTAGTAAAAGGTTCATTTGGGTTTAGGCTTTTTTATTTTTAAAGATATGATTCTTGGAGAATTTTTTTTTTCGATTACAGGCGGCTTTTATGACTGAGAGGTTACCAGGAAAATTCAAAGGCAGTGAGAGGAGAAGTCTGTCATGAGTACAGACATTTGGGGCCTGTCTGTATAAATTAGCTGCTGTGGAGAATAAGCCCAACAAGCAGAATTTCAGAGGTTCAGCCATATATCTGGCTCTTGGCTTCTAGAATGCTCTGTGGCCAAGAAACACAGGTTGGAAGAGGCCAACAGGCTGAGTGACTGGGCACCCAGAATATGATTTTACAATCAAAGAGCTTGAAGGAACAGATGGGGAAACTGAGGTCCACAGGAAGGTCAGGATATGACCCATCCAAAGCAAAGTCAGGACTGGAGCCCAGAATCCTGATCTCAGTTCAAGGATCCATCCAGGTTCTGATGCTTCTTCTCTTGTAGCAAGAACATATTTTCTCTAATATGAAAAAGGAAAGAAAAAAAAAAAAAAAAGACTTGGACACTTGGTTATAGGGCCAATGTGAGAGTGGCTGTTTAGATTTTCAGATTTTCTTGGCAAAACTCCCTGGACGTGCAGCTTCTCTGCTAGGTTTTAAAACCATCCAAACACAGGGAAAACTGGAGATGAGTGTTTGACTGTGTCTACATGATGCCTAAACAGACAGTTGATTCAGTCAAAAAATATTATTCATGTTGCTGGTTTGGCAACACCACCCATTTGTGGACTGAATCTTTCACTTTTTAACTCCTTGAGAGACAGTGTTTGGTAGAAAAAAAGGTCTGAGCCTGGTGGTCAGAAAACCAGGCTTCTAGACCCAGCTGAGCCACCTACCCACTCTCTGCCTCCTCCCTGGGCCTCAGTTTCTCCACATGTAGGTTAATCAGATTTGAATTAAGTTGCCTTGAAGGTGTGTAGAGTTTTCACCTTCTAGAATACTGTTCTAAGCATGGGGTGTGAGAAGAGGATGTCCCTATTTGTGGTCTTTGCCCTCTGCATTTGAGGTCAGCAGCCCTCCAGTTCTGGTGTGAGAAGAGGTTTCTGGATGTAATTCACAGCCTATTTCCCTTTCACTGCCAACTTGGCTTCTAAATGGGTAGCTCACTGCCCTCCCTGGTCCCCTCCCTTAGTCTCCTCATAAGGAGAAAAGCAGTGTACTATTCAGCTGAAAAGAACAACTCAGCGGCACTGTCAGGGGGCCTGTATTTTGTCATCTGACCTCATCAAGCTAGTGCCAACCCTTCATCAGTCCACACCTCCCTTGCATATTACCCATGCTCCCAAACTGGATAATTTGCCTGTGGGATTTTTAAAAAGAGGTAGGGAACAAGGAAGAAGTGTTGACTTAATGATGGGTTCCATGTCAGGTGTTGAACCTGACTTTTTCTGGTTGATTTCTGACTCTTAGCCTGTGAATAAGAATTCCTAGCTCACACCCTGGTCATCCCACTTGTTTTTCTGAAGCTTTTTTGAGTGGGTTCGAGCCCGTGGTATTCTGATGCCAGCTCCCATCAGCTTGGGAGGGGCAATTATGTGCATCTCTTAACTGCTCTGTGTTAAATGACAACACATTGGTAGTTTGAAATCGGCCATATTGGGGATATTTATATAACAGAGATCGGAAATTGTCAGTTTTTTTCCCTAGAGAGTCACTTGTTAAACAGTTATCACTGTACACCATGGTTCAAGTTTGAATGACTGTTGGCCTTCCCTGATGGCCCATTGGTTAAGGATCCGCCTGCCAACGCAGGAGACACAGGTTTGATTCCTGGTCTGGGAAGAGGCCACACGCTGCAGAGCAACTAAGCCCATGTGCCACAAATACTGAAGCCCACGTGCCCTAGAGCCCGTGCTCCACAACAAGACAGAAGCCACTTCAATGAGAAGCCTGCAGACTGCAAAGAAGAGTAGCCCCCATTCACAGCAACTAGAGAAAGCCTATGCAACAATGAAGACCCCAAAGCAGCCAAAAATAAATAAATAAAGTTTAAAAACTCCAAATGGCTCTAGAGACTAGAAAAGTAATCTGAATGAATAAAGCAGGCCTGAAGGTAACAAAAGGGACACAATGGGACAGGTAGAGACTGTGGCAGTTGATGAGCACATATGCTATGTGAAAGTAGCAGCCACTCCTCTGTTCCAGAGTATGTTACTAGGCAGAGATATCAGCCCATTGTTGCCAGCAATTCTAACTTTTCAAGAGGAAGTTGAGATCAAGGTTTTATGTGAAATATCCTAATAATAAACACTAAAGATTGTTTGGAACGAATTCAAATTTTTAAAAAAAAAAAAATCTCTGTTCAGTCCAAGCAAAATATGTGTGCAGGCTCTCGTCAGCCTTTGGGTCAGCATTTTGCCATCTTTGCTCTTTAGATCTTCTGTTTCCTGCCCTTATTCCCTGGGTTATAACTGATGCTGAGTTGTCAGCATCATTTCCTAATGAGAAACAAACTTTCTTTCCTTGAGAACTGGAAGAACAGGGAATTCGGATGTGAGGATATGCAGGTGGCTTCTCATGATTCTACTCTGGCCTGTGTCTTGTTTTCTAGTCCATGTGCCATGAAGCCAGAGAAAAGGATGTTAGGCCCAAATCTGCATCGAATATTTTATGATGTTCTCCCAGCACCAGGACGATACCCAGTGCTGATGCACCTGTGTGTGAAGACAGAGTGACTTCCATTTTGGCATGTCTCTTGACTATTCCACTTGAAGGCATGTTGGCATTCTACTCCCCAACTCACTCCCTGCCTGTAAGAAGAAGGTGGAAAGTTGGACTAATTATTGATGTATTCTTCCTGCTTTTTATCCCCACTCTCTTCTACAGACAGGGAACTAAATCTTAAGTAGCTAATAAAGGACTTTACTTAGTGTGGAATAGCTCTCACATTTGGCCTAAGGAATGGGGGCGGGGAGGAAAAGTGGGGATGGAAAGAACTAACGGGCATTATGTAAGGCATTGTGCCAGGCCCTCCTCATACATTAGGCCACTGAACCTCCATAGCAGCAATAATATCATCTTCTTTTTACATAAAAGGAAACAGACTCAGAAAAGTTATATGACTTGTTGGGACTCAAACTCAGAAATGCTTGATTCTAAAACCATGCGAAGATCTTCTGGAAAAGGGGATGGCAACCCACTCCAGTGTTCTTGCCTGGAGAATTCCATGGACAGAGGATCCTGGTGGACTACAGTCCACGGGGTCACAAAGAGTTGGACATGACTGAAGTGACTTAACACGCAAAGCACCAAAGACAATGAAACAGTCACTTCTGTGAGTTCTACTGAAGAATAATAGTGGATCACTCTATTCTTGCCTGGAAAATCCCATGGATGGAGGAACCTCGTAGGCTACAGTCCATGGGGTCGCAAAGAGTTGGACACGACTGAGCGACTTGACTTTCTGCTCCCTAGCTTTGTAATAAACACAAATACTGTGAGCAGTTCATGGCAGTTCTAAAGAACTGTGGGTACCTTGAGATCCTATTGTAAGCTATTTAAGCAAAGACAATTTAAAGTGATTAAATGCTTTATAGCAATAAAGCTACTAGGGAGGCAATTTTTATTCCACCAGATTGCATTTTTCTATACACAGTATAACACTTGCACACACTTGATCTTCAGTTTATTTTTATGATGTCCCTAGTGAACAAAGTTTGCATACCTTTATGAGACTGCTTGAAAATGTAATTAAACTACGTGAAGAATCCTCAACCAGAAGTGAATGTAGTTTATGTTCTACCCATTTGACTCACTCATGGTGATTGTGGGCATGCTATGATTTTGAGTCAAGAATACACTCCCTTTCATCTTTTACATATTTACTATAATCCTGCACAGTGTGATGAGTTTAAAATACATATGTTCCTGAAATTTCCTTATAAAGCAAATCTTGCTTTTTCAGTGGCTTTATGATAAATCTGGAGATGTGCTTCTTTGGGAAGAGAATGATGTAAAATTCTCCCATAATTCTCTTAAAGTCAGTTAAAAGGAAAAGCATTTCTATAAAATGCTATTCAGATATAACACAAAGCACAAATCAAAAAATTCCTTGGGTAATTGTTGTTTGATACAGTAACTGAAAGGCATAAATGGAAAATGACAGCTTAGCTAAAAAGAACACACAGAACCAAAAAATAATGACTTCTATTAACTCTGTTTCCAGGATTCTATAGGCTGCTCTGTTTACTTCTCTGGTTTTCACAAAATACAAGGAACAGAATTGTTTTTACTGGTGGTATCAGTCAGAATCGGGCAGATTACGCTGCAAAAAGAAGCAAACCTCCAAATCTCAGAAGCTGTGCTGCACAAAGTTCCATGTATCACACACTTTTGATTTCCAAAAATAATTCTGCTGGGATCTTTGCTCATCTTAGTCACTCTGAAACTCAGGCTTCATTTCAACATATGAATGGAACAAATCATGCACTAACTCTTTATTCCCACACATCACTTCTCCTAAGATTTCAATGACCACAGCAAGCTATGGTTTCCCAAGTAGTCATGTACAGATGTGAGAGTTGGACCATAAGGAAGGCTGAGTGGTGAATAACTGATGCTTTTGAATTGTGCTCGAGAAGACTCTTGAGAGTCCCTTGGACTGCAAGGAGATCAAAGCAGTCAATCCTAAAGGAAATCAACCCTGAATATTCATTGGAAGGACTGATGCTGAAGCTCCAGTCCTTTGGCCACCTGATGCATAGAGCCAACTCATTGGAAAAGACCCTGATAGCTGGGAAAGATTGACGGCAAAAGGAGAAGGGGGCAGCAGAGAATGAGATGGTTAGATAGCATTATCAACTCAATGGACATAAGTTTGAGGCAAATTCCAGGAGATAGTGAAGGACAGGGAAGCTTGGCCATGCTACAGTCCATGAGGGTTGCAAAGAGTTTGGACTCAACTTAGTGACTGAACAACAAAGCAATATCAGATGGTGGTGCCTCATAGTAGGAGGTGAGGGTAAAGTCTACATGAATCTTAAAGAAAGAAAGATGGAAATATTAGGTGAACCACACTATTGACAGCCAATTCTGTGTTCTAGCACTTAGAGTAACATCATGAAAAACGCTGGACTGGAAGAAACACAAGCTGGAATCAAGATTGCTGGGAGAAATATCAATAACCTCAGATATGCAGATGACACCATCCTTATGGCAGAAAGCGAAGAAGAACTAAAGAGCCTCTTGATGAAAGTGAAAGTGGAGAGTCATTTAGAAATGACTAGCAAGAAGAAAATATAACAAAGACAAAAATTCCATAACAAACATGAATACATACAAGTGATAAATGGGGTCATATTAAGTGCAGCTTAAGGGTCCTCAAAGGTCAACTTCTAGATACTGAATCAAGTATTTGATTAATACA
>NW_020190559.1:0-8983 GCF_002263795.3 Bos taurus
GCATATTGATATATTGCATATGAGTGCAGCACTTTCACAGCATCATCTTTCAGGATCTGGAATAGCTCCACTGGAATTCTATCACTGCTGGGAGCCAGTGAGGAACTCCACTCAATATGACAATAATGCCGGCTCACGGCAGTAGGGGAATCTGGCTCGAGAACGTGTTGAAGAAGGTCTCTCGAGGTCTTTCTCGGGTTGAGGCAGGAACACCTGGGGTCCCTCGACTTGTGCAGGTGATCAGGGGGCTTCTCATGGTGGCTCTGAGAAGTCAGGGAAACTGGAGGTGGGGAGGGGCCTCTCGGCACTCCACTGGGTTGGTGCATTGGAAAGAGGGCCTCATCTCCAGTTGAGGCAGGAACCTCAGGGTTCCTCTGACTTCAGACTCCGATCGCAGTGGTCCCTGCAGACTTGGGACAGGAGAGTCAGGCCTCGTCTTGGGTTGAGGCATGGAACTCCGCTTGCCTCTCGAGGTGTTCCCGGGGAGACAGGCCACTTGTCGAGCGGTATTTGGAACCTGGGGGTCTTTTCCCGACGATGCACGGGCGAGTCACTGCCCCTTCGTGTTGACTTCATTCACAGGGTGGAGTTCGAAGAGGTGTCCGGGCATCGGGTTCTTATCAAGAGGGCACCGGGAAATCGGGGTCCTTCGGAACGTGGAACCACCCACGAGGCCACGTCTGGAATGTCGTCGTGAGACCGGCCTCATCCTGAGGTGCGACCGGAAGGTCGGGAACCCCTTCCAGACAAAGCAGGGGAGTCGACCCTCCTGTCCAGATCAGGAGGGTAGAAGAGGCTCCGAGGAAGTGTTGCCGGAAAACTTCGGTGTTCCTCTCGAGGGAGACCGGGATGTCGGGGCACTTTGTGGGTCGCATCAAGGGTGACAAGTACCGTTTCGAACTCCAATTCCTAAAGTGGGACTTCTCCTGAGACGCTGTAGCGGCACAGGGCTACATCTTGCGGTGACGGGGGAACCACGTGGTTTTTCTCGAGGTGTAGCAGGATTCTCGAATTACGACGGGGAATTCAGGATGCCCCTTGTGTTGGCCCAGGGAAGTCCAATCTTCCATTCGAGTTGCGAAGGAAAGCTGGGGATTTCTCTCGAGTGACTGCAGGGCCAATAGACCTCATCTAGGCTTGTGTCCAGAAGCCAGTGTTCCTCTCCAGGGGCGACAGGGATCTCGGGGTTGCATTCCAGACACACCCGGGGAGACAGGCATCCATCTCGAGTGGAAGCAAAGAACCCCGCTCTGCTCTCGAGTCGCGACGGGTATCTCTTGGAGCTCACTGGGTGGACTAAAGGGAGTCAAGCCTCCTGAGGCGTTTGGAGAGAGGTCGCGAGATTGGTCTCTAGGCCATGCAGGAGACGAAGGCCCTCATCTCGCGATGACGGGGGAGTCTTGGGGTTGTTCTCGAGCGGCGGCCCCAGTGTGCGCTTTCTCACGAGGTACGACGGCGAGGTCAGTGAGCCTCTCGTGGGGCGCCAGGGAAGTCGGGTCTCCATGCGAGTGGCGAGGGCGAGCGCGTCATTGCTCTCGAGCCATGGTAGGGTGCCGGGGACCAGCCCCGGCTGATCCAGGGTATTCGAAGGAGAGACGGCGTAGGCGAAGATCAGGAAACCACTGCTTAATTAAATGTTAATTAAGGATATAAAGAGTAATAGAATGAGGATAGCTCAGTGAGGAAATTCAGTGGAGAAAAGAGGTTGAATAATTCAGCCAGAAGGTAAGAGAAAGAACAACATGGTGAGACCAAGTTTCGGTGAACAAGGCCCGCACTTTATTTTTCAAAGTAGTTTTTATACCTTAAGTTATGCATAGAGGATAATGGGGGAAGGGGTCGAGTCTTGCAGCAAACCAGGCTTTCTTCCTGCAAACTTATCATTTGCAAAAGCTTAGGTGATTTGCATCATCTTCTGGCCCAGAGGCCTGTTAACATTTTAAGACCTTTTCTTCAGAAAACTTATTTTTCTCTAAAGGTGGTTGGTCAGGAGCCACCCTCCAAAAAAGCATTAGATAAAGTTGCATTCCTACAGAGCAAAGGTGTGGTGGGCTATAACAAGAAAAGAATTAACTCAAGGTCCCAGGTTACAAACATAAAGCTACTACTTTCACCAATTATTTAATCAAATAACTGCCAGGGACACAGCAGGTAAGGGATATGGAAACTTAGCAGCAAACAATGGCCCAACAAGTGAAAACCATTCACCAATACAATTTCTAATCAATCTTGTAACTCCTCAAAGAATCTGTGTTTAGACAGTTCTAGAAACAGCATTCCTGCCCTCTCCCACACGCTTGGAAGGAGCTGACATGAAGTATCATCATGTTAATGCAGAATTCTCTGGGAAAGAGGTAATTACAGTTCACAGGGCAGCGGCAAAGTAGGTGACATTTCCTTAAAGAGAGTGTTGTAGAGAGTATAATGGTTCAAGAGACTCACTCAGAACACAATCCCAGAAAAGGAAGAATATGTAGTTAATCTCGCACACACATCGATGAGGGCAGAGATGGCAGCCAGACCGAATATCTTTATGTTGTGTTCATGAGAGCAGGTACAAATGGGCGCCGGGCAGCTCGCTTTGCTCGCATAAAGCTAGAGAGGTTTAGAGGTGGACATACGCCCAGAAGAGGACTGATTTGCGCTTCCAGCTTACCTCCTCTGTGTTTCTCTAGAGTGCGGTATCTTGGTGAAAACAGATAACATGAAGAAGCTGTTGACATGCATTCTCCTAGGGGGGGCAGCTCCCTAGGAACGGAGGCCTGCCGATAGCTCGTGTCGCTCTTGGGCCGTATGCCCGAGCCTCCCTTCCCTCCTGACCTTTGCTCACGATGGGCGAGGCACAGTTCCTCAACCTGGCTCCCAGCATTTGGCTGAAAGAATTCCCAGTGGAGGCTAATTCAAGATCCTGACACGCTTCACTGCTGTGGAATGCCCGCGCACATCATATGAGCTGCAGATACTAATATGCAAGTAAATATGACATCCCATTCTTCAACTCACATAGCAATGTAACTCTTGTACCCGCTTTCATCTGGCTCAAGTTCGTACATGCGGGGAAATCTGGCCTCTTTTTGTGGTCTACTGTATTAGTTCTGAGAAGTAGACCTCTAGTCAGTGAGGTTTTATTCACGAGATCGCTTTGAGGTGTCGGGTCAATTCTGTTGTGTCGAGAGTCCTCCGATCTTTAGTTGCAAGGGACATGTCAAGCGCCGCAGCATTCTCATATAGGAGTAGAGTTGTACATGATGTAACAGTCATGAAGAGGAAGTCTGCGAAAGGGGAGTGAGAGGGGCCGCACTTGGCTACCGCACTCCACTGGGTTTGTGGAGTTGAAAGAGGCGCTCTCGCACACTATCTCCGCATTGGATGTACGCAGGAAACCTGCCTGGTACGAGAGCTTCCTCTGACCTTCGCTAGGACGCGACGCACGCGCACTCGCTGCGGACGAGATAGGTCCCTGCGGGTCAGCCGTATGTGGACAGTCGCTGGGGTCCGGGCTTCCGTCTTGTAGGGGTCAGACACTCGTAGCTAAGGCATGGAAAGTGAGCAACTTTAGCCTTTGTCCTCCATCGTTTTTTCCACCTTGTCGCCAATGTCAGGCATCTGCTGTGAGATACCGGAGAAACGAACTAATTTGGGAATGGGCACTCTCCTCTACGCTCTCGATGTCTCTTGGACGCTGGAGGCAGATGTCACCAGCGCGGCCACTGTGGGGAAGCCTGCGTTGTTGGAGCTGTTCTTCACCCGGGTGGAGTTCGAAGAGGTGTCCCGTGTGCCTGGCGGTCTATCATATCAGGAGGTGCGGCCGGGAACATGTAGGCGGAGGTACTTCAGGAACGTCTGTGAAACCCCTCGACTTAGCCAGCAGCAAGCGGGACCGGGATCGTCATGGAAATGGTATCCGCTTTGATCGCATCCTCTCAATCGGCCTGCTTCGCTGAAAACGGTGCGACCCTCAAAAAAGTCAATATCAAGATCTCATTAGAATGGTTCTCGATAACTTTGCGTATCACGAAAATATCTGGACGACTTTCAAGGACCCAGTACCACGCATTGGCTGATATATATGCTGTATACCTACTGCTCCTGTCCACGATCATATGGAGGAGTATGAAACATGAAAGGAGATTCACCGAGGAGTGATTGTGCACTATAGTTATAAGTAATAGTGGGATAGTTGATTATAACTGTCAAGGAATGTATTCATCACTCTATCCTTCGGGCATGGCAGAAAGCATCCCTTGTTAGAATATAGCAGCTGAGCTACAATAGAGAGGAGGAGAGCCAATTGACTATGTTAGCTCGGAGGTGCAGGATGGTTTAGTGCGCCCTGGGGTTGAGGAAGTACCCTTGTAACACTGATCACTAAAAAGAAAGCCCAATCCCCCTGGGAAATGAGAGGTTTCGAAACTCCAGCCACATTTAGACCAATTGTAACGTGAGGACTTTGCTACACTGTTGCTGTGCTGCTCCAAACAGCAGAGGGCACGCCAGGGCATATCCTAGTCGCGCACTAGTTGGGTGTTGGATGCCCGAGGGCGAGCTATGGAGTGCCGTTTCTTCCTCATGGAGAGAGAGTAGTACGGATAGGTATTAAGTACTGTTTACGCTCGGGATTTGCGAATGCCTTTCGTTGATGGCCCCTCGTTCGAGAGTACCAGATCATATATTCGACTGTCATGTTGCTCTCGAGGCAAAGAACCATGTGCGTCAATCTTGCTAAGCCCCTCGGGTGATGCCAGGAGCGCTCAATGATTCCCCATTGTTTGCTATAGTGCCTGGTAGTGTTCGGCAAGGATGATGACCCAGTCGTTCCTTAAACCTTTCCTCAGCCTAGGAGGCCGACTTTCGCTGGTTCTTCCGATTGTGGAGTTGCATTCCATACGCAAACACCACTAAGGGGTCCGATAGAGATGGTCCTATGGTCAGCCATGATGCGCCGACGTCGGACAGACGAGAGCAAAAGGTTCTGGCCGTGCTTCATCGGACAATCGTAGATTCCTGCACCGAGTTGTAGCGAGCGTATGCTCTCTGCACGCATACCACTTCTAAGAGATCTTTGATAGGAGTAACCACCGTCGCCTCACTGCAGTGTTATTGCGAGTTTTTAGTAGAGAATGATGTCTGATGAGATTCGGTCTCTAGGCATGCAGGGACGCAAGAGTCCTCATCTTCGCGAAATGGCACGGGCGCGATAGCGCTTCTTATTGGCGGTTTAGATAACTGCCAATCATGTAGACGAGAACAGGAATGACCTTGATGTTCAACAAAACGCAGTTGTGCGACTTTCTGCCAATCTGAGGTACGACGGTCGTACGGTTGCAGATGAGCCTCATCAAGAGTGAGGGCAGCGCCAGGGAAGTTCGATGGGCTCTCTTCCATGCGAGTGGCGAGGCGAGCCGACAAACCAGAGTATAGGCCGCATCACAGCCCGTTCCCTCAATTCAGGAAAAGCTTCATACTAATCCATGAGGTTTTCATGAATTTGCTAGAAGCGATGACAAGAAGGCCCCATGGGTGGGTGCCCCGGGGACCAAGCCCTGGCTGAATCACCCGGGCTATATTTCCTGAAGATTTCCGGAAGATCCGAGAGTTTCACTTTTGCGTGGGCCAGAATAGAGTGCTATGCGACTAGCTGATCTGTAATGATATATTGACTTTTTTGATTTTATTAGACCTTTGGTAAAATGTTTCAGTGTTCTATACAACACATTTCATCAGAAAGAAAAAAAAGCAATAATAACACTGGGTTTGGAACTCTTGACTCATCCTGAAATAGTGTGGTTTCGGAAATGTGGACGGGCTGTAACGCAGTAGGGAAAGAAGCTAAAGCACAGAAGACAACAGCCAGTCCAGGCAGAGCATCTAACTGCTAGAAGGCCGGGTGAGCCCGGTCAGGCTCCTCCTAAGGAGTTACCCGGTTCCCTCAGGAGCAGCTGACAGCAAGGCAGCAGATCACTGAGGAAGCTCTGCTCCAGACACAGGCGTGGGCAGCACCGCTAATTTCTCCCGCTAACAAAAGCAAATAATTCATCTATGGCCTTTTGCAGAAGAATGCATTTGGACCGTCATCTTCGCATACTCTTGAGGGGTAGGGATGACTGAGCTACAGGTTACTGTAATATCATCAGAGCTGAGCCGTCATGAGTGCAGGAATGCCAGTTAGGGGACCCAGTAAGATCGACGTATCAAGGGTCATACTGGATAAAAACATGTTGTGGTGAACGAAGGCCGCTTATTTTTCAGTAAGCTTTTATATAGTTATGCCTAGGGATAATGGGGGGTCGGTTGAGGCAGTAACAGGCTTGCGGCCCGCCTTACTCCTGATTTTTGCAAAAGCTTAGGTGATTTGCATCATCTTCTGGCCCGGAGGCCTGTTAACATTTTAAGACCTTTTCTTCAGAAAACTTATTTTTCTCTAAAGGTGGTTGGTCAGGAGCCACCCTCCAAAAAAGCATTAGATAAAGTTGCATTCCTACAGAGCAAAGGTGTGGTGGGCTATAACAAGAAAAAGAATTAACTCAAGGGTCCCAGGTTACAAACATTAAAGCTACTACTTACACCAATTATATTAATCAATACACTGCCAGGGACACAGCAGGTAAGGGATATGGAAACTTAGCAGCAAACAATGGCCCAACAAGTGAAAAACCATTCACCAATACAATTTCTAATCAATCTTGTAACTCCTCAAAAGAATCTGTGTTTAGACAGTTTAGAACATCTCCTGCCTCTCACAGTTGGGAGGCTCTGAACAATCACATGTGGCCGGAAAAACCTATTCAGGCAGGCTAGAGGATTTCCAAAGGAGTTTGTAGGTTAAACACTGTCACACCCAGGAATTATTAACTGGAACTGTAAGCTAACTCTTTTTTCAGAGAGAGGTAGTGGGGGAGAGCCCCGCGTAAAGTCAGAGGTTTAGGTGAAAGCACAAGCAGAAAGTAGGCAGACTCTGGTTTTGGGGGTATATGCTCGAGAATTTCCAGGGGGACTCCTGAAGCTCGATCCCGCCTTTGCGTATGCCGAGCCTCCTTCCTCATGACCTTTGTCATGGGCGGAGTTCCTCACTGGCTCCCAGCAGTGATAGAATTCCAGTGGAGCTATTCCAGATCCTGAAAGATGATGCTGTGGAAAGTGCTGCACTCAATATGCAATATGCAATATGCACTCAATATGCAATATGCCGGCTCACGGCAGTAGGGGAATCTGGCCTCGAGACGTGTTGAAGAAGGTCTCTCGAGGTCTTTCTCGGGTTGAGGCAGGACACCCTGGGGTCCCTCGACTTGTGCAGGTGACCTCAGGGGGCTTCTCATGGTGGCTCTGAGAAGTCAGGGAAACTGGAGGTGGGAGGGGCCTCTCGGCACTCCACTGGGTTTGGTGCATTGGAAGAGGGCCTCATCTCCCGTTGAGGCAGGAACCTCAGGGTTCCTCTGACTTCAGACTCCGATCGCAAGGTCCCTGCAGACTTGGGACAGGAGAGTCAGGCCTCGTCTTGGGTTGAGGCATGGAACTCCGCTTGCCTCTCGAGGTGTTCCCGGGGAGACAGGCCACTTGTCGAGCGGTATTTGGAACCTGGGGGTCTTTTCCCGACGATGCACGGGCGAGTCACTGCCCCTTCGTGTTGACTTCATTCACAGGGTGGAGTTCGAAGAGGTGTCCGGGCATCGGGTTCTTATCAAGAGGGCACCGGGAAATCGGGGTCCTTCGGAACGTGGAACCACCCACGAGGCCACGTCTGGAATGTCGTCGTGAGACCGGCCTCATCCTGAGGTGCGACCGGAAGGTCGGGAACCCCTTCCAGACAAAGCAGGGGAGTCGACCCTCCTGTCCAGATCAGGAGGGTAGAAGAGGCTCCGAGGAAGTGTTGCCGGAAAACTTCGGTGTTCCTCTCGAGGGAGACCGGGATGTCGGGGCACTTTGTGGGTCGCATCAAGGGTGACAAGTACCGTTTCGAACTCCAATTCCTAAAGTGGGACTTCTCCTGAGACGCTGTAGCGGCACAGGGCTACATCTTGCGGTGACGGGGGAACCACGTGGTTTTTCTCGAGGTGTAGCAGGATTCTCGAATTACGACGGGGAATTCAGGATGCCCCTTGTGTTGGCCCAGGGAAGTCCAATCTTCCATTCGAGTTGCGAAGGAAAGCTGGGGATTTCTCTCGAGTGACTGCAGGGCCAATAGACCTCATCTAGGCTTGTGTCCAGAAGCCAGTGTTCCTCTCCAGGGGCGACAGGGATCTCGGGGTTGCATTCCAGACACACCCGGGGAGACAGGCATCCATCTCGAGTGGAAGCAAAGAACCCCGCTCTGCTCTCGAGTCGCGACGGGTATCTCTTGGAGCTCACTGGGTGGACTAAAGGGAGTCAAGCCTCCTGAGGCGTTTGGAGAGAGGTCGCGAGATTGGTCTCTAGGCCATGCAGGAGACGAAGGCCCTCATCTCGCGATGACGGGGGAGTCTTGGGGTTGTTCTCGAGCGGCGGCCCCAGTGTGCGCTTTCTCACGAGGTACGACGGCGAGGTCAGTGAGCCTCTTGTGGGGCGCCCGGGAAGTCGGGTCTCCATGCGAGTGGCGAGGGCGAGCGCGTCATTGCTCTCGAGCCATGGTAGGGTGCCGGGGACCAGCCCCGGCTGATCCAGGGTATTCGAAGGAGAGACGGCGTAGGCGAAGATCAGGAAACCACTGCTTAATTAAATGTTAATTAAGGATATAAAGAGTAATAGAATGAGGATAGCTCAGTGAGGAAATTCAGTGGAGAAAAGAGGTTGAATAATTCAGCCAGAAGGTAAGAGAAAGAACAACATGGTGAGACCAAGTTTCGGTGAACAAGGCCCGCACTTTATTTTTCAAAGTAGTTTTTATACCTTAAGTTATGCATAGAGGATAATGGGGGAAGGGGTCGAGTCTTGCAGCAAACCAGGCTTTCTTCCTGCAAACTTATCATTTGCAAAAGCGATCGTGCATGGACATCTAACTCTTTAGGAC
>NW_020190560.1:0-38795 GCF_002263795.3 Bos taurus
CGTGATCATGCATGATCTGTCACAATGATTCAGTTGTATGATCATCCACTCACAGTGCATGATCACCACATGTCAGTGCATAACAAGTACGTCATCAGTGCATGATCATCCGTGACCAGTACATGGTAGCTGCGTGATCAGAGTATGACCAGCCAAGTGATCAGTGCATGATAGCCACGTGATCAGTGCATGATCAGTCACGTGATCAGTGCATGATCAGTCACGTGATCAGTGCATGATCAGCCACATGATCAGTGCATGATCAATTACGTCATCAGTGCATGATCAGTCACGTGACCGTACATGGTAGCTGCGTGATCATTGCATGATCAGCCAATTAGCAGTGCATGATAGCCACGTGATCAGTGCATGATCAGTCACGTGATCAGTGCATGATTATTCACGGTGTTCAGTGCATGATCAACCACGTGATCATTTGCATGATCAATTACGTGATCATGCATGATCAGTCACGTGACCAGTACATTGTAGCTACGTGATCATTGCATGATCAGCCACGTGATCAGTGCATGATAGCCACGTGATCAGTGCATGATCGTCATGTGATACGTGTGTGATCGGCCACGTGATCAGTGCATGATATCCACGTGATCAGTGAATGATAGCCACGTGATTAGTGCATGATAGCCACTGATCAGTGCATGATCAGTCACGTGATCTGCTGTGTGATCAGCCACGTGATCAGTGCATGATGAGTTCAGGTGATCAGTGCAGGATTAATTACGGATCATGCATGATCAGTCACGTGACCATACATGGTTGCTACGTGATCATTGATGATCAGCCACGTGAGCAGTGCATGATGCCACGTGATCAGTGCATGGATCAGTCACGTGATCAGTACATGATCAGTCAACTGAACAGTGCATGATCATTTACGTGATCTGAGCATGATCAGTCACGTGACCAGTACATGGTAGCTACGTGAACATTGCATGAACAGTCAGGTGAGAAGTGCATGATAAGCCACGTTGATGTGTGCATGATCAGTTACGTGAGCAGAGTATGATCAGCCACGTGATCGTGCATGAGTGCCACGTGATCAGTGCATGATCAGTCACGTGACAGGTGTGCGGTAAGCCACGTGAACAGTGCATGTTCAGCCACGTGATCAGTGCATGATATCCACGTGATCAGTGCATGATCAGTTACGTGAACAGTGTATGATCAGCCACGTGAGCAGTGCATGGTCAGACACG
This sequence comes from Bos taurus, assembly GCF_002263795.3. Lineage (NCBI taxonomy): Eukaryota > Metazoa > Chordata > Mammalia > Artiodactyla > Bovidae > Bos > Bos taurus. The sequence goes on from NW_020190560.1 coordinate 1,221, forward strand.
TGAACAGTGTATGATCAAACACGTGATCAGTGCATGATACCACTTGATCAGTGCATGATGAGTCTCGTGAACAGTGCATGATCAGTCACGTGATCAGTGCATGATCAGCCGTGATCAGTGCATGATCAATTCACGTGACCAGTATATGGTAGCTATGTGTTCATTGCATGAAAGCCATGTGATCTGTGCAGATAGCCACGTGATCACTGCATAATAGCCACATGATCAGTGCATGATCAGTCACGTGATCAGTGCCATACAGTCACGTGATCAGTGTATGATCAGTCAATGATCAGTGCATGATCAGCCACATGACCAGTGCATTGATCAATTCGTCATCAGTGCATGATCAGTCACGTGACCAGTACGATGGTAGCTGCGTGATCATTTCATGATCAGCCAAGTGAGCAGTGCATGATAGCCACGTGATCAGTGCATGTTCAGTCAGGTGATCAGTGCATGATTATTCACGTGTTCAGTGCATGATCAGCCACGTGATCAGTGCATGATCAATTACGTGATCAGTGCATGATCAGTCACGTGACCAGTACATGGTAGCTACTTGATCATTGCATGATCAGCCACGTGATCAGTGCATGATAGCCACGTGATCAGTGCATGATCAGTCATGTGATACGTGTGTGATAAGCCACGTGATCAGTGCATGATATCCACGTGATCAGTGATGGTAGCCACGTGATTAGTACATGATAGCAACGTGATCAGTGCATGATCAGTCACGTGATACGTGTGTGATCAGCCACGTGATCAGTGCATGATGAGTCAGGTGATCAGTGCGGGATTAATTAATGATCAGTGCATGATCAGTCACGTGACCAGTACATGGTTGCTACGTGATCATTGCATGATCAGCCACGTGGCAGTGCATGATAGCACGTGATCAGTGCGTGATCAGTCACGTATCATACATATCAGTCACGTGAAAGTGCATGATCATTTACGTGATCTTGCATGATCAGTCACGTGACCAGTATATGGTAAGCTACGTGAACATTGCATGAGCAGCCAGGTTGAGAAGTGCATGATAGCCACTGATGGTGCATGATCAGTACGTGACAGAATATGATCAGAACTGATAGTGCATGAGTGCCACGTGATAGTGCATGATCAGTCACGTGACAGGTGTGTCATAAGCCACTGAAAAGTGCATGTTCAGCCACGTGATCAGTGCATGATATCCACGTGATCAGTGCATGATCAGTTACGTGAACAGTGTATGATAGCATGTGAGCATGCATGCTCAGAACGTGAACGGTGTATGATCAAACACGTGATCAGTGCATGATATCCACGTGATCAGTGCATGGATCAGTATTGTGAACAGTGCATGATAAGTCACCTGATCAGTGTATGATCAATTTACGTGATCAGTGGCAATGATCACTCACGTGACCAGTACATGGTAGCTACCCGTGATCATTGCATGATCAGCCACGTGAAGCAGTGCTGATAGCCCGCGTGATCACTGCATGATCTGTGACATGATCAGTGTATGTTTATCCACGTGATCAGTGCATGGGCAGTCAGGTGATCAGTGCATGATACAGACGTGATCAGTGCAGATCGAGTCTCGTTGATCAGTGTATGATTCAACCACGTGATCAGTTGCACGATAGCCAGGTAATGAGCTGGCAGGATAGCCAGATGATCAGTGGCATTATCATGTCACGTGATCAGTTGGTATGATCAGCCAAGTAATCAGTTGCATGATTGCCAACTCCATCAGTGCATGAATCAGTCACGTGATCAGTGCATGGTAGTTCAGCGTGATCAGTGCATGATAGCCACTGTGGATCAGTGCATGATCAGTTACGTGAGCAGTGTCATGATCAGCCACGTTGATCAGTGCATGGTCAGACACGTGAACAGTGTATGATCAACCAGGTGATCAGTGCATGATATCCAAGTGATCAGTGCATGATCAATCACGTGATCAGTGTATGATCAGCCACGTGAACAGTGCATGCTCAGTCACGTGATCAGGGCCTGCTGAGCTGCGTGATTACTGTCTGCTCATCTGCTTGACAATTGCCAGCTGAGCTGCACGATCCTGCCTGTCATCTGCTTGACAATTGCAGCTGTGCTGCGTAATTCCTGCCTGCTCAGCTGCTTGATTATTGCCAGCTGAGCAGCATGATTCCTCACAGCTGAGTTCCATGATTATTGCCTGCTGACTGTTTGATTCGTGCCTACTCAGCTCTTTGTTTATTGCCTCCAGAGGCACATGATCAGTGTATGATAGCAAACATGATCAGCGCATGATCAGTCACATGATCAGCGCCATTAAGTCACGTGGATCACTACATGATAGTCATGTGATCAGTCCATGCTCAGTCACGGTATCAGTGCATGATCAGCCACGTGATCAATGCATGATCTGTCACATGATTAAGTGTATGATCATCACGTGATCAGTGCATGATCACCACATGATCAGTGCATAATCAATTACGTCATCAGTGCATGATCAGTCACGGTGACCAGTACATGGTAGCTGCGTGATCAGAGTATGACCAGCCAAGTGATCAGTGCATGATAGCCACCGCTGATCAGTGCATGATCAGATCACGTGATCAGTGCATGATCAGTCACGTGATCAGTGCATGATCAGCCACATGATCAGTGCATGATCAATACGTCATCAGTGCATGATCAGTCACGTGACAGTACATGTAGCTGCGTGATCATTGCATGATCAGCCAAGTTTAGCAGTTCATGATAGCCACGTGATCCAGTGCATGATCAGTCACGTGATCAGTGCATGATTATTCACGTGTTCAGTGCATGATCAACCACGTGATCAGTGCAATGATACAATTACGTGATTCAGTGCATGATCATCACGTGACCAGTACATTGTAGCTACGTGATCATTGCATGATCAGCACGTGATCAGTGCATGATAGCCACGTGATCAGTGCATGATCAGTCATGTGAACGTGTGTGATAGCCACGTGATCAGTGCATGATATCCACGTATCAGTGAATGATAGCCACGTAATTAGTGCATGATAGCCACGTGATCAGTGCAGAATCAGTCACGTGATACCTGTGTGGATCAGCCACGTGATCAGTGCATGATGAGTCAGGTGATCAGTGCAGGATTAATTACGTGATTCATGCATGATCAGTCACGTGACCATACATGGTTGCTACGTGATCATTGCATGCAGCCACGTGAAGCAGTGCATGATAGCCACGTGATCAGTGCATGATCAGTCACGTGATCAGTACATGGATCAGTTCAACTGAACAGTGCATGATCATTTACGTGATCTGAGCATGATCAGTCACAGTGACCAGTACATGGTAGCTACGTAACATTGCATGGACCAGCCAGGTGAGAAGTGCATGATAGCCACGTGATGTGTGCATGATCATTACGTGAGCAGAGTATGATCAGCCACGTGATCAGTGCATGAGTGCCACGTGATCAGTGCATGATCAGTCACGTGACAGAGTGTCGCGGTAAAGCCACGGAACAGTGCATGTTCAGCCACGTGATCAGTGCATGATATCCACGTATCAGTGCATGATCAGTTACGTGAACAGTGTATGATCAGCCACGTGAGCAGTGCATGGTCAGACACGTGAACAGTGTATGATCAAACACGTGATCAGTGCATGAATCCACTTGATCAGTGCATGATGAGTCTCGTGAACAGTGCATGATCAGTCACGTGATCAGTGCATGATCAGCCACGTGATCAGTGCATGATCAATCACGTGACCAGTATATGGTAGCTATGTGTTCATTGCATGAACAGCCATGTGATCTGTGCATGATAGCCACGTGATCACTGCATAATAGCACCACATGATCAGTGCATGATCAGTCACGTGATCAGTGCATGATCAGTCACGTGATCAGTGTATGATCAGTCACATGATCAGTGCATGATCAGCCACATGACCAGTGCATGATCAATTACGTCATCAGTGCATGATCAGTCACGTGACCAGTACATGGTAGCTGCGTGATCATTGCATGATCAGCCAAGTGAGCAGTGCATGATAGCCACGTGATCAGTGCATGATCAGTCAGGTGATCAGTGCATGATTATTCACGTGTTCAGTGCATGATCAGCCACGTGATCAGTGCATGATCAATTACGTGATCAGTGCATGATCAGTCACGTGACCAGTACATGGTAGCTACTTGATCATTGCATGATCAGCCACGTGATCAGTGCATGATAGCCACGTGATCAGTGCATGATCAGTCATGTGATACGTGTGTGATAAGCCACGGGATCAGTGCATGATATCCACGTGATCAGTGAATGATAGCCACGTGATTAGTACATGATAGCAACGTGATCAGTGCATGATCAGTCACGTGATACGTGTGTGATCAGCCACGTGATCAGTGCATGATGAGTCAGGTGATCAGTGCGGGATTAATTACGTGATCAGTGCATGATCAGTCACGTGACCAGTACATGGTTGCTACGTGATCATTGCATGATCAGCCACGTGAGCAGTGCATGATAGCCACGTGATCAGTGCGTGATCAGTCACGTGATCAGTACATGATCAGTCACGTGAACAGTGCATGATCATTTACGTGATCTTTGCATGATCAGTCACGTGACCAGTATATGGTAGCTACGTGAACATTGCATGAGCAGCCAGGTGAGAAGTGCATGATAGCCACCTGATGTGTGCATGATCAGTTACGTGAGCAGAATATGATCAGACACGTGATCAGTGCATGAGTGCCACGTGATCAGTGCATGATCAGTCACGTGACAGGTGTGTCATAAGCCACGTGAACAGTGCATGTTCAGCCACGTGATCAGTGCATGATATCCACGTGATCAGTGCATGATCAGTTACGTGAACAGTGTATGATCAGCCATGTGAGCAGTGCATGGTCAGACACGTGAACGGTGTATGATCAAACACGTGATCAGTGCATGATATCCACGTGATCAGTGCATGATCAGTATTGTGAACAGTGCATGATAAGTCACCTGATCAGTGTATGATCAATTACGTGATCAGTGCATGATCACTCACGTGACCAGTACATGGTAGCTACGTGATCATTGCATGATCAGCCACGTGAGCAGTGCCTGATAGCCGCGTGATCACTGCATGATCTGTGACATGATCAGTGTATGTTTATCCACGTGATCAGTGCATGGGCAGTCAGGTGATCAGTGCATGATACAGACGTGATCAGTGCAAGATCAGTCTCGTGATCAGTGTATGATCAACCACGTGATCAGTGCACGATAGCCAGGTAATGAGTGCAGGATAGCCAGATGATCAGGGCATTATCAGTCACGTGATCAGTGTATGATCAGCCAAGTAATCAGTGCATGATTGCCAACTCATCAGTGCATGATCAGTCACGTGATCAGTGCATGGTCAGTCACGTGATCAGTGCATGATAGCCACGTGATCAGTGCATGATCAGTTACGTGAGCAGTGTATGATCAGCCACGTGATCAGTGCATGGTCAGACACGTGAACAGTGTATGATCAACCAGGTGATCAGTGCATGATATCCAAGTGATCAGTGCATGATCAATCACGTGATCAGTGTATGATCAGCCACGTGAACAGTGCATGCTCAGTCACGTGATCAGGGCCTGCTGAGCTGCGTGATTACTGTCTGCTCATCTGCTTGACAATTGCCAGCTGAGCTGCACGATTCCTGCCTGTCATCTGCTTGACAATTGCCAGCTGTGCTGCGTAATTCCTGCCTGCTCAGCTGCTTGATTATTGCCAGCTGAGCAGCATGATTCCTCACAGCTGAGTTCCATGATTATTGCCTGCTGACTGTTTGATTCGTGCCTACTCAGCTCTTTGTTTATTGCCTCCAGAGGCACATGATCAGTGTATGATAGCAAACATGATCAGCGCATGATCAGTCACATGATCAGCGCCATTAAGTCACGTGATCACTACATGATAGTCATGTGATCAGTCCATGCTCAGTCACGGTATCAGTGCATGATCAGCCACGTGATCAATGCATGATCTGTCACATGATAAGTGTATGATCATCCACGTGATCAGTGCATGATCACCACATGATCAGTGCATAATCAATTACGTCATCAGTGCATGATCAGTCACGTGACCAGTACATGGTAGCTGCGTGATCAGAGTATGACCAGCCAAGTGATCAGTGCATGATAGCCACGTGATCAGTGCATGATCAGTCACGTGATCAGTGCATGATCAGTCACGTGATCAGTGCATGATCAGCCACATGATCAGTGCATGATCAATTACGTCATCAGTGCATGATCAGTCACGTGACCAGTACATGGTAGCTGCGTGATCATTGCATGATCAGCCAAGTTAGCAGTGCATGATAGCCACGTGATCAGTGCATGATCAGTCACGTGATCAGTGCATGATTATTCACGTGTTCAGTGCATGATCAACCACGTGATCAGTGCATGATCAATTACGTGATCAGTGCATGATCAGTCACGTGACCAGTACATTGTAGCTACGTGATCATTGCATGATCAGCCACGTGATCAGTGCATGATAGCCACGTGATCAGTGCATGATCAGTCATGTGATACGTGTGTGATCGGCCACGTGATCAGTGCATGATATCCACGTGATCAGTGAATGATAGCCACGTGATTAGTGCATGATAGCCACGTGATCAGTGCATGATCAGTCACGTGATACGTGTGTGATCAGCCACGTGATCAGTGCATGATGAGTCAGGTGATCAGTGCAGGATTAATTACGTGATCATGCATGATCAGTCACGTGACCAGTACATGGTTGCTACGTGATCATTGCATGATCAGCCACGTGAGCAGTGCATGATAGCCACGTGATCAGTGCATGATCAGTCACGTGATCAGTACATGATCAGTCAACTGAACAGTGCATGATCATTTACGTGATCTGAGCATGATCAGTCACGTGACCAGTACATGGTAGCTACGTGAACATTGCATGACCAGTCAGGTGAGAAGTGCATGATAGCCACGTGATGTGTGCATGATCAGTTACGTGAGCAGAGTATGATCAGCCACGTGATCAGTGCATGAGTGCCACGTGATCAGTGCATGATCAGTCACGTGACAGGTGTGCGGTAAGCCACGTGAACAGTGCATGTTCAGCCACGTGATCAGTGCATGATATCCACGTGATCAGTGCATGATCAGTTACGTGAACAGTGTATGATCAGCCACGTGAGCAGTGCATGGTCAGACACGTGAACAGTGTATGATCAAACACGTGATCAGTGCATGATATCCACTTGATCAGTGCATGATGAGTCTCGTGAACAGTGCATGATCAGTCACGTGATCAGTGCATGATCAGCCACGTGATCAGTGCATGATCAATCACGTGACCAGTATATGGTAGCTATGTGTTCATTGCATGAACAGCCATGTGATCTGTGCATGATAGCCACGTGATCACTGCATAATAGCCACATGATCAGTGCATGATCAGTCACGTGATCAGTGCATGATCAGTCACGTGATCAGTGTATGATCAGTCACATGATCAGTGCATGATCAGCCACATGACCAGTGCATGATCAATTACGTCATCAGTGCATGATCAGTCACGTGACCAGTACATGGTAGCTGCGTGATCATTGCATGATCAGCCAAGTGAGCAGTGCATGATAGCCACGTGATCAGTGCATGATCAGTCAGGTGATCAGTGCATGATTATTCACGTGTTCAGTGCATGATCAGCCACGTGATCAGTGCATGATCAATTACGTGATCAGTGCATGATCAGTCACGTGACCAGTACATGGTAGCTACTTGATCATTGCATGATCAGCCACGTGATCAGTGCATGATAGCCACGTGATCAGTGCATGATCAGTCATGTGATACGTGTGTGATAAGCCACGGGATCAGTGCATGATATCCACGTGATCAGTGAATGATAGCCACGTGATTAGTACATGATAGCAACGTGATCAGTGCATGATCAGTCACGTGATATGTGTGTGATCAGCCACGTGATCAGTGCATGATGAGTCAGGTGATCAGTGCGGGATTAATTACGTGATCAGTGCATGATCAGTCACGTGACCAGTACATGGTTGCTACGTGATCATTGCATGATCAGCCACGTGAGCAGTGCATGATAGCCACGTGATCAGTGCGTGATCAGTCACGTGATCAGTACATGATCAGTCACGTGAACAGTGCATGATCATTTACGTGATCTTTGCATGATCAGTCACGTGACCAGTATATGGTAGCTACGTGAACATTGCATGAGCAGCCAGGTGAGAAGTGCATGATAGCCACCTGATGTGTGCATGATCAGTTACGTGAGCAGAATATGATCAGACACGTGATCAGTGCATGAGTGCCACGTGATCAGTGCATGATCAGTCACGTGACAGGTGTGTCATAAGCCACGTGAACAGTGCATGTTCAGCCACGTGATCAGTGCATGATATCCACGTGATCAGTGCATGATCAGTTACGTGAACAGTGTATGATCAGCCATGTGAGCAGTGCATGGTCAGACACGTGAACGGTGTATGATCAAACACGTGATCAGTGCATGATATCCACGTGATCAGTGCATGATCAGTATTGTGAACAGTGCATGATAAGTCACCTGATCAGTGTATGATCAATTACGTGATCAGTGCATGATCACTCACGTGACCAGTACATGGTAGCTACGTGATCATTGCATGATCAGCCACGTGAGCAGTGCCTGATAGCCGCGTGATCACTGCATGATCTGTGACATGATCAGTGTATGTTTATCCACGTGATCAGTGCATGGGCAGTCAGGTGATCAGTGCATGATACAGACGTGATCAGTGCAAGATCAGTCTCGTGATCAGTGTATGATCAACCACGTGATCAGTGCACGATAGCCAGGTAATGAGTGCAGGATAGCCAGATGATCAGGGCATTATCAGTCACGTGATCAGTGTATGATCAGCCAAGTAATCAGTGCATGATTGCCAACTCATCAGTGCATGATCAGTCACGTGATCAGTGCATGGTCAGTCACGTGATCAGTGCATGATAGCCACGTGATCAGTGCATGATCAGTTACGTGAGCAGTGTATGATCAGCCACGTGATCAGTGCATGGTCAGACACGTGAACAGTGTATGATCAACCAGGTGATCAGTGCATGATATCCAAGTGATCAGTGCATGATCAATCACGTGATCAGTGTATGATCAGCCACGTGAACAGTGCATGCTCAGTCACGTGATCAGGGCCTGCTGAGCTGCGTGATTACTGTCTGCTCATCTGCTTGACAATTGCCAGCTGAGCTGCACGATTCCTGCCTGTCATCTGCTTGACAATTGCCAGCTGTGCTGCGTAATTCCTGCCTGCTCAGCTGCTTGATTATTGCCAGCTGAGCAGCATGATTCCTCACAGCTGAGTTCCATGATTATTGCCTGCTGACTGTTTGATTCGTGCCTACTCAGCTCTTTGTTTATTGCCTCCAGAGGCACATGATCAGTGTATGATAGCAAACATGATCAGCGCATGATCAGTCACATGATCAGCGCCATTAAGTCACGTGATCACTACATGATAGTCATGTGATCAGTCCATGCTCAGTCACGGTATCAGTGCATGATCAGCCACGTGATCAATGCATGATCTGTCACATGATAAGTGTATGATCATCCACGTGATCAGTGCATGATCACCACATGATCAGTGCATAATCAATTACGTCATCAGTGCATGATCAGTCACGTGACCAGTACATGGTAGCTGCGTGATCAGAGTATGACCAGCCAAGTGATCAGTGCATGATAGCCACGTGATCAGTGCATGATCAGTCACGTGATCAGTGCATGATCAGTCACGTGATCAGTGCATGATCAGCCACATGATCAGTGCATGATCAATTACGTCATCAGTGCATGATCAGTCACGTGACCAGTACATGGTAGCTGCGTGATCATTGCATGATCAGCCAAGTTAGCAGTTCATGATAGCCACGTGATCAGTGCATGATCAGTCACGTGATCAGTGCATGATTATTCACGTGTTCAGTGCATGATCAACCACGTGATCAGTGCATGATCAATTACGTGATCAGTGCATGATCAGTCACGTGACCAGTACATTGTAGCTACGTGATCATTGCATGATCAGCCACGTGATCAGTGCATGATAGCCACGTGATCAGTGCATGATCAGTCATGTGATACGTGTGTGATCGGCCACGTGATCAGTGCATGATATCCACGTGATCAGTGAATGATAGCCACGTGATTAGTGCATTATAGCCACGTGATCAGTGCATGATCAGTCACGTGATACCTGTGTGATCAGCCACGTGATCAGTGCATGATGAGTCAGGTGATCAGTGCAGGATTAATTACGTGATCATGCATGATCAGTCACGTGACCAGTACATGGTTGCTACGTGATCATTGCATGATCAGCCACGTGAGCAGTGCATGATAGCCACGTGATCAGTGCATGATCAGTCACGTGATCAGTACATGATCAGTCAACTGAACAGTGCATGATCATTTACGTGATCTGAGCATGATCAGTCACGTGACCAGTACATGGTAGCTACGTGAACATTGCATGACCAGCCAGGTGAGAAGTGCATGATAGCCACGTGATGTGTGCATGATCAGTTACGTGAGCAGAGTATGATCAGCCACGTGATCAGTGCATGAGTGCAACGTGATCAGTGCATGATCAGTCACGTGACAGGTGTGCGGTAAGCCACGTGAACAGTGCATGTTCAGCCACGTGATCAGTGCATGATATCCACGTGATCAGTGCATGATCAGTTACGTGAACAGTGTATGATCAGCCACGTGAGCAGTGCATGGTCAGACACGTGAACAGTGTATGATCAAACACGTGATCAGTGCATGATATCCACTTGATCAGTGCATGATGAGTCTCGTGAACAGTGCATGATCAGTCACGTGATCAGTGCATGATCAGCCACGTGATCAGTGCATGATCAATCACGTGACCAGTATATGGTAGCTATGTGTTCATTGCATGAACAGCCATGTGATCTGTGCATGATAGCCACGTGATCACTGCATAATAGCCACATGATCAGTGCATGATCAGTCACGTGATCAGTGCATGATCAGTCACGTGATCAGTGTATGATCAGTCACATGATCAGTGCATGATCAGCCACATGACCAGTGCATGATCAATTACGTCATCAGTGCATGATCAGTCACGTGACCAGTACATGGTAGCTGCGTGATCATTGCATGATCAGCCAAGTGAGCAGTGCATGATAGCCACGTGATCAGTGCATGTTCATTCAGGTGATCAGTGCATGATTATTCACGTGTTCAGTGCATGATCAGCCACGTGATCAGTGCATGATCAATTACGTGATCAGTGCATGATCAGTCACGTGACCAGTACATGGTAGCTACTTGATCATTGCATGATCAGCCACGTGATCAGTGCATGATAGCCACGTGATCAGTGCATGATCAGTCATGTGATACGTGTTTGATAAGCCACGTGATCAGTGCATGATATCCACGTGATCAGTGAATGATAGCCACGTGATTAGTACATGATAGCAACGTGATCAGTGCATGATCAATCACGTGATACGTGTGTGATCAGCCACGTGATCAGTGCATGATGAGTCAGGTGATCAGTGCGGGATTAATTACGTGATCAGTGCATGATCAGTCACGTGACCCGTACATGGTTGCTACGTGAACATTGCATGATCAGCCACGTGAGCAGTGCATGATAGCCACGTGATCAGTGCGTGATCAGTCACGTGATCAGTACATGATCAGTCACGTGAACAGTGCATGATCATTTACGTGATCTGTGCATGATCAGTCACGTGACCAGTATATGGTAGCTACGTGAACATTGCATGAGCAGCCAGGTGAGAAGTGCATGATAGCCACCTGATGTGTGCATGATCAGTTACGTGAGCAGAATATGATCAGACACGTGATCAGTGCATGAGTGCCACGTGATCAGTGCATGATCAGTCACGTGACAGGTGTGTCATAAGCCACGTGAACAGTGCATGTTCAGCCACGTGATCAGTGCATGATATCCACGTGATCAGTGCATGATCAGTTACGTGAACAGTGTATGATCAGCCACGTGAGCAGTGCATGGTCAGACACGTGAACGGTGTATGATCAAACACGTGATCAGTGCATGATATCCACGTGATCAGTGCATGATCAGTATTGTGAACAGTGCATGATAAGTCACCTGATCAGTGTATGATCAATTACGTGATCAGTGCATGATCACTCACGTGACCAGTACATGGTAGCTACGTGATCATTGCATGATCAGCCACGTGAGCAGTGCCTGATAGCCGCGTGATCACTGCATGATCTGTGACATGATCAGTGTATGTTTATCCACGTGATCAGTGCATGGGCAGTCAGGTGATCAGTGCATGATACAGACGTGATCAGTGCAAGATCAGTCTCGTGATCAGTGTATGATCAACCACGTGATCAGTGCACGATAGCCAGGTAATGAGTGCAGGATAGCCAGATGATCAGGGCATTATCAGTCACGTGATCAGTGTATGATCAGCCAAGTAATCAGTGCATGATTGCCAACTCATCAGTGCATGATCAGTCACGTGATCAGTGCATGGTCAGTCACGTGATCAGTGCATGATAGCCACGTGATCAGTGCATGATCAGTTACGTGAGCAGTGTATGATCAGCCACGTGATCAGTGCATGGTCAGACACGTGAACAGTGTATGATCAACCAGGTGATCAGTGCATGATATCCAAGTGATCAGTGCATGATCAATCACGTGATCAGTGTATGATCAGCCACGTGACCAGTACATGGTTGCTACGTGATCATTGCATGATCAGCCACGTGAGCAGTGCATGATCAGTCATGTGATACGTGTGTGATAAGCCACGGGATCAGTGCATGATATCCACGTGATCAGTGAATGATAGCCACGTGATTAGTACATGATAGCAACGTGATCAGTGCATGATCAGTCACGTGATATGTGTGTGATCAGCCACGTGATCAGTGCATGATGAGTCAGGTGATCAGTGCGGGATTAATTACGTGATCAGTGCATGATCAGTCACGTGACCAGTACATGGTTGCTACGTGATCAGTGCATGATAGCCACGTGATCAGTGCATGATCAGTTACGTGAGCAGTGTATGATCAGCCACGTGATCAGTGCATGGTCAGACACGTGAACAGTGTATGATCAACCAGGTGATCAGTGCATGATATCCAAGTGATCAGTGCATGATCAATCACGTGATCAGTGTATGATCAGCCACGTGACCAGTACATGGTTGCTACGTGATCATTGCATGATCAGCCACGTGAGCAGTGCATGATAGCCACGTGATCAGTGCATGATCAGTCACGTGATCAGTACATGATCAGTCAACTGAACAGTGCATGATCATTTACGTGATCTGAGCATGATCAGCCAAGTGATCAGTGCATGGTCAGACACGTGAACAGTGTATGATCAACCAGGTGATCAGTGCATGATATCCAAGTTATCAGTGCATGATCAATCACGTGATCAGTGTATGATCAGCCACGTGACCAGTACATGGTTGCTACGTGATCATTGCATGATCAGCCACGTGAGCAGTGCATGATCAGTCATGTGATACGTGTGTGATAAGCCACGGGATCAGTGCATGATATCCACGTGATCAGTGAATGATAGCCACGTGATTAGTACATGATAGCAACGTGATCAGTGCATGATCAGTCACGTGATATGTGTGTGATCAGCCACGTGATCAGTGCATGATGAGTCAGGTGATCAGTGCGGGATTAATTACGTGATCAGTGCATGATCAGTCACGTGACCAGTACATGGTTGCTACGTGATCAGTGCATGATAGCCACGTGATCAGTGCATGATCAGTTACGTGAGCAGTGTATGATCAGCCACGTGATCAGTGCATGGTCAGACACGTGAACAGTGTATGATCAACCAGGTGATCAGTGCATGATATCCAAGTGATCAGTGCATGATCAATCACGTGATCAGTGTATGATCAGCCACGTGACCAGTACATGGTTGCTACGTGATCATTGCATGATCAGCCACGTGAGCAGTGCATGATAGCCACGTGATCAGTGCATGATCAGTCACGTGATCAGTACATGATCAGTCAACTGAACAGTGCATGATCATTTACGTGATCTGAGCATGATCAGTCACGTGACCAGTACATGGTAGCTACGTGAACATTGCATGACCAGTCAGGTGAGAAGTGCATGATAGCCACGTGATGTGTGCATGATCAGTTACGTGAGCAGAGTATGATCAGCCACGTGATCAGTGCATGAGTGCCACGTGATCAGTGCATGATCAGTCACGTGACAGGTGTGCGGTAAGCCACGTGAACAGTGCATGTTCAGCCACGTGATCAGTGCATGATAGCCACGTGATCAGTGCATGATCAGTTACGTGAGCAGTGTATGATCAGCCACGTGATCAGTGCATGGTCAGACACGTGAACAGTGTATGATCAACCAGGTGATCAGTGCATGATATCCAAGTGATCAGTGCATGATCAATCACGTGATCAGTGTATGATCAGCCACGTGACCAGTACATGGTTGCTACGTGATCATTGCATGATCAGCCACGTGAGCAGTGCATGATCAGTCATGTGATACGTGTGTGATAAGCCACGGGATCAGTGCATGATATCCACGTGATCAGTGAATGATAGCCACGTGATTAGTACATGATAGCAACGTGATCAGTGCATGATCAGTCACGTGATATGTGTGTGATCAGCCACGTGATCAGTGCATGATGAGTCAGGTGATCAGTGCGGGATTAATTACGTGATCAGTGCATGATCAGTCACGTGACCAGTACATGGTTGCTACGTGATCAGTGCATGATAGCCACGTGATCAGTGCATGATCAGTTACGTGAGCAGTGTATGATCAGCCACGTGATCAGTGCATGGTCAGACACGTGAACAGTGTATGATCAACCAGGTGATCAGTGCATGATATCCAAGTGATCAGTGCATGATCAATCACGTGATCAGTGTATGATCAGCCACGTGACCAGTACATGGTTGCTACGTGATCATTGCATGATCAGCCACGTGAGCAGTGCATGATAGCCACGTGATCAGTGCATGATCAGTCACGTGATCAGTACATGATCAGTCAACTGAACAGTGCATGATCATTTACGTGATCTGAGCATGATCAGTCACGTGACCAGTACATGGTAGCTACGTGAACATTGCATGACCAGTCAGGTGAGAAGTGCATGATAGCCACGTGATGTGTGCATGATCAGTTACGTGAGCAGAGTATGATCAGCCACGTGATCAGTGCATGAGTGCCACGTGATCAGTGCATGATCAGTCACGTGACAGGTGTGCGGTAAGCCACGTGAACAGTGCATGTTCAGCCACGTGATCAGTGCATGATATCCACGTGATCAGTGCATGATCAGTTACGTGAACAGTGTATGATCAGCCACGTGAGCAGTGCATGGTCAGACACGTGAACAGTGTATGATCAAACACGTGATCAGTGCATGATATCCACTTGATCAGTGCATGATGAGTCTCGTGAACAGTGCATGATCAGTCACGTGATCAGTGCATGATCAGCCACGTGATCAGTGCATGATCAATCACGTGACCAGTATATGGTAGCTATGTGTTCATTGCATGAACAGCCATGTGATCTGTGCATGATAGCCACGTGATCACTGCATAATAGCCACATGATCAGTGCATGATCAGTCACGTGATCAGTGCATGATCAGTCACGTGATCAGTGTATGATCAGTCACATGATCAGTGCATGATCAGCCACATGACCAGTGCATGATCAATTACGTCATCAGTGCATGATCAGTCACGTGACCAGTACATGGTAGCTGCGTGATCATTGCATGATCAGCCAAGTGAGCAGTGCATGATAGCCACGTGATCAGTGCATGATCAGTCAGGTGATCAGTGCATGATTATTCACGTGTTCAGTGCATGATCAGCCACGTGATCAGTGCATGATCAATTACGTGATCAGTGCATGATCAGTCACGTGACCAGTACATGGTAGCTACTTGATCATTGCATGATCAGCCACGTGATCAGTGCATGATAGCCACGTGATCAGTGCATGATCAGTCATGTGATACGTGTGTGATAAGCCACGGGATCAGTGCATGATATCCACGTGATCAGTGAATGATAGCCACGTGATTAGTACATGATAGCAACGTGATCAGTGCATGATCAGTCACGTGATACGTGTGTGATCAGCCACGTGATCAGTGCATGATGAGTCAGGTGATCAGTGCGGGATTAATTACGTGATCAGTGCATGATCAGTCACGTGACCAGTACATGGTTGCTACGTGATCATTGCATGATCAGCCACGTGAGCAGTGCATGATAGCCACGTGATCAGTGCGTGATCAGTCACGTGATCAGTACATGATCAGTCACGTGAACAGTGCATGATCATTTACGTGATCTGTGCATGATCAGTCACGTGACCAGTATATGGTAGCTACGTGAACATTGCATGAGCAGCCAGGTGAGAAGTGCATGATAGCCACCTGATGTGTGCATGATCAGTTACGTGAGCAGAATATGATCAGACACGTGATCAGTGCATGAGTGCCACGTGATCAGTGCATGATCAGTCACGTGACAGGTGTGTCATAAGCCACGTGAACAGTGCATGTTCAGCCACGTGATCAGTGCATGATATCCACGTGATCAGTGCATGATCAGTTACGTGAACAGTGTATGATCAGCCATGTGAGCAGTGCATGGTCAGACACGTGAACGGTGTATGATCAAACACGTGATCAGTGCATGATATCCACGTGATCAGTGCATGATCAGTATTGTGAACAGTGCATGATAAGTCACCTGATCAGTGTATGATCAATTACGTGATCAGTGCATGATCACTCACGTGACCAGTACATGGTAGCTACGTGATCATTGCATGATCAGCCACGTGAGCAGTGCCTGATAGCCGCGTGATCACTGCATGATCTGTGACATGATCAGTGTATGTTTATCCACGTGATCAGTGCATGGGCAGTCAGGTGATCAGTGCATGATACAGACGTGATCAGTGCAAGATCAGTCTCGTGATCAGTGTATGATCAACCACGTGATCAGTGCACGATAGCCAGGTAATGAGTGCAGGATAGCCAGATGATCAGGGCATTATCAGTCACGTGATCAGTGTATGATCAGCCAAGTAATCAGTGCATGATTGCCAACTCATCAGTGCATGATCAGTCACGTGATCAGTGCATGGTCAGTCACGTGATCAGTGCATGATAGCCACGTGATCAGTGCATGATCAGTTACGTGAGCAGTGTATGATCAGCCACGTGATCAGTGCATGGTCAGACACGTGAACAGTGTATGATCAACCAGGTGATCAGTGCATGATATCCAAGTGATCAGTGCATGATCAATCACGTGATCAGTGTATGATCAGCCACGTGACCAGTACATGGTTGCTACGTGATCATTGCATGATCAGCCACGTGAGCAGTGCATGATAGCCACGTGATCAGTGCATGATCAGTCACGTGATCAGTACATGATCAGTCAACTGAACAGTGCATGATCATTTACGTGATCTGAGCATGATCAGTCACGTGACCAGTACATGGTAGCTACGTGAACATTGCATGACCAGTCAGGTGAGAAGTGCATGATAGCCACGTGATGTGTGCATGATCAGTTACGTGAGCAGAGTATGATCAGCCACGTGATCAGTGCATGAGTGCCACGTGATCAGTGCATGATCAGTCACGTGACAGGTGTGCGGTAAGCCACGTGAACAGTGCATGTTCAGCCACGTGATCAGTGCATGATATCCACGTGATCAGTGCATGATCAGTTACGTGAACAGTGTATGATCAGCCACGTGAGCAGTGCATGGTCAGACACGTGAACAGTGTATGATCAAACACGTGATCAGTGCATGATATCCACTTGATCAGTGCATGATGAGTCTCGTGAACAGTGCATGATCAGTCACGTGATCAGTGCATGATCAGCCACGTGATCAGTGCATGATCAATCACGTGACCAGTATATGGTAGCTATGTGTTCATTGCATGAACAGCCATGTGATCTGTGCATGATAGCCACGTGATCACTGCATAATAGCCACATGATCAGTGCATGATCAGTCACGTGATCAGTGCATGATCAGTCACGTGATCAGTGTATGATCAGTCACATGATCAGTGCATGATCAGCCACATGACCAGTGCATGATCAATTACGTCATCAGTGCATGATCAGTCACGTGACCAGTATATGGTAGCTGCGTGATCATTGCATGATCAGCCAAGTGAGCAGTGCATGATAGCCACGTGATCAGTGCATGATCAGTCAGGTGATCAGTGCATGATTATTCACGTGTTCAGTGCATGATCAGCCACGTGATCAGTGCATGATCAATTACGTGATCAGTGCATGATCAGTCACGTGACCAGTACATGGTAGCTACTTGATCATTGCATGATCAGCCACGTGATCAGTGCATGATAGCCACGTGATCAGTGCATGATCAGTCATGTGATACGTGTGTGATAAGCCACGGGATCAGTGCATGATATCCACGTGATCAGTGAATGATAGCCACGTGATTAGTACATGATAGCAACGTGATCAGTGCATGATCAGTCACGTGATATGTGTGTGATCAGCCACGTGATCAGTGCATGATGAGTCAGGTGATCAGTGCGGGATTAATTACGTGATCAGTGCATGATCAGTCACGTGACCAGTACATGGTTGCTACGTGATCATTGCATGATCAGCCACGTGAGCAGTGCATGATAGCCACGTGATCAGTGCGTGATCAGTCACGTGATCAGTACATGATCAGTCACGTGAACAGTGCATGATCATTTACGTGATCTTTGCATGATCAGTCACGTGACCAGTATATGGTAGCTACGTGAACATTGCATGAGCAGCCAGGTGAGAAGTGCATGATAGCCACCTGATGTGTGCATGATCAGTTACGTGAGCAGAATATGATCAGACACGTGATCAGTGCATGAGTGCCACGTGATCAGTGCATGATCAGTCACGTGACAGGTGTGTCATAAGCCACGTGAACAGTGCATGTTCAGCCACGTGATCAGTGCATGATATCCACGTGATCAGTGCATGATCAGTTACGTGAACAGTGTATGATCAGCCATGTGAGCAGTGCATGGTCAGACACGTGAACGGTGTATGATCAAACACGTGATCAGTGCATGATATCCACGTGATCAGTGCATGATCAGTATTGTGAACAGTGCATGATAAGTCACCTGATCAGTGTATGATCAATTACGTGATCAGTGCATGATCACTCACGTGACCAGTACATGGTAGCTACGTGATCATTGCATGATCAGCCACGTGAGCAGTGCCTGATAGCCGCGTGATCACTGCATGATCTGTGACATGATCAGTGTATGTTTATCCACGTGATCAGTGCATGGGCAGTCAGGTGATCAGTGCATGATACAGACGTGATCAGTGCAAGATCAGTCTCGTGATCAGTGTATGATCAACCACGTGATCAGTGCACGATAGCCAGGTAATGAGTGCAGGATAGCCAGATGATCAGGGCATTATCAGTCACGTGATCAGTGTATGATCAGCCAAGTAATCAGTGCATGATTGCCAACTCATCAGTGCATGATCAGTCACGTGATCAGTCATGGTCAGTCACGTGATCAGTGCATGATAGCCACGTGATCAGTGCATGATCAGTTACGTGAGCAGTGTATGATCAGCCACGTGATCAGTGCATGGTCAGACACGTGAACAGTGTATGATCAACCAGGTGATCAGTGCATGATATCCAAGTGATCAGTGCATGATCAATCACGTGATCAGTGTATGATCAGCCACGTGACCAGTACATGGTTGCTACGTGATCATTGCATGATCAGCCACGTGAGCAGTGCATGATCAGTCATGTGATACGTGTGTGATAAGCCACGGGATCAGTGCATGATATCCACGTGATCAGTGAATGATAGCCACGTGATTAGTACATGATAGCAACGTGATCAGTGCATGATCAGTCACGTGATATGTGTGTGATCAGCCACGTGATCAGTGCATGATGAGTCAGGTGATCAGTGCGGGATTAATTACGTGATCAGTGCATGATCAGTCACGTGACCAGTACATGGTTGCTACGTGATCAGTGCATGATAGCCACGTGATCAGTGCATGATCAGTTACGTGAGCAGTGTATGATCAGCCACGTGATCAGTGCATGGTCAGACACGTGAACAGTGTATGATCAACCAGGTGATCAGTGCATGATATCCAAGTGATCAGTGCATGATCAATCACGTGATCAGTGTATGATCAGCCACGTGACCAGTACATGGTTGCTACGTGATCATTGCATGATCAGCCACGTGAGCAGTGCATGATAGCCACGTGATCAGTGCATGATCAGTCACGTGATCAGTACATGATCAGTCAACTGAACAGTGCATGATCATTTACGTGATCTGAGCATGATCAGCCACGTGATCAGTGCATGGTCAGACACGTGAACAGTGTATGATCAACCAGGTGATCAGTGCATGATATCCAAGTGATCAGTGCATGATCAATCACGTGATCAGTGTATGATCAGCCACGTGACCAGTACATGGTTGCTACGTGATCATTGCATGATCAGCCACGTGAGCAGTGCATGATCAGTCATGTGATACGTGTGTGATAAGCCACGGGATCAGTGCATGATATCCACGTGATCAGTGAATGATAGCCACGTGATTAGTACATGATAGCAACGTGATCAGTGCATGATCAGTCACGTGATATGTGTGTGATCAGCCACGTGATCAGTGCATGATGAGTCAGGTGATCAGTGCGGGATTAATTACGTGATCAGTGCATGATCAGTCACGTGACCAGTACATGGTTGCTACGTGATCAGTGCATGATAGCCACGTGATCAGTGCATGATCAGTTACGTGAGCAGTGTATGATCAGCCACGTGATCAGTGCATGGTCAGACACGTGAACAGTGTATGATCAAACACGTGATCAGTGCATGATATCCACTTGATCAGTGCATGATGAGTCTCGTGAACAGTGCATGATCAGTCACGTGATCAGTGCATGATCAGCCACGTGATCAGTGCATGATCAATCACGTGACCAGTATATGGTAGCTATGTGTTCATTGCATGAACAGCCATGTGATCTGTGCATGATAGCCACGTGATCACTGCATAATAGCCACATGATCAGTGCATGATCAGTCACGTGATCAGTGCATGATCAGTCACGTGATCAGTGTATGATCAGTCACATGATCAGTGCATGATCAGCCACATGACCAGTGCATGATCAATTACGTCATCAGTGCATGATCAGTCACGTGACCAGTACATGGTAGCTGCGTGATCATTGCATGATCAGCCAAGTGAGCAGTGCATGATAGCCACGTGATCAGTGCATGATCAGTCAGGTGATCAGTGCATGATTATTCACGTGTTCAGTGCATGATCAGCCACGTGATCAGTGCATGATCAATTACGTGATCAGTGCATGATCAGTCACGTGACCAGTACATGGTAGCTACTTGATCATTGCATGATCAGCCACGTGATCAGTGCATGATAGCCACGTGATCAGTGCATGATCAGTCATGTGATACGTGTGTGATAAGCCACGGGATCAGTGCATGATATCCACGTGATCAGTGAATGATAGCCACGTGATTAGTACATGATAGCAACGTGATCAGTGCATGATCAGTCACGTGATATGTGTGTGATCAGCCACGTGATCAGTGCATGATGAGTCAGGTGATCAGTGCGGGATTAATTACGTGATCAGTGCATGATCAGTCACGTGACCAGTACATGGTTGCTACGTGATCATTGCATGATCAGCCACGTGAGCAGTGCATGATAGCCACGTGATCAGTGCGTGATCAGTCACGTGATCAGTACATGATCAGTCACGTGAACAGTGCATGATCATTTACGTGATCTTTGCATGATCAGTCACGTGACCAGTATATGGTAGCTACGTGAACATTGCATGAGCAGCCAGGTGAGAAGTGCATGATAGCCACCTGATGTGTGCATGATCAGTTACGTGAGCAGAATATGATCAGACACGTGATCAGTGCATGAGTGCCACGTGATCAGTGCATGATCAGTCACGTGACAGGTGTGTCATAAGCCACGTGAACAGTGCATGTTCAGCCACGTGATCAGTGCATGATATCCACGTGATCAGTGCATGATCAGTTACGTGAACAGTGTATGATCAGCCATGTGAGCAGTGCATGGTCAGACACGTGAACGGTGTATGATCAAACACGTGATCAGTGCATGATATCCACGTGATCAGTGCATGATCAGTATTGTGAACAGTGCATGATAAGTCACCTGATCAGTGTATGATCAATTACGTGATCAGTGCATGATCACTCACGTGACCAGTACATGGTAGCTACGTGATCATTGCATGATCAGCCACGTGAGCAGTGCCTGATAGCCGCGTGATCACTGCATGATCTGTGACATGATCAGTGTATGTTTATCCACGTGATCAGTGCATGGGCAGTCAGGTGATCAGTGCATGATACAGACGTGATCAGTGCAAGATCAGTCTCGTGATCAGTGTATGATCAACCACGTGATCAGTGCACGATAGCCAGGTAATGAGTGCAGGATAGCCAGATGATCAGGGCATTATCAGTCACGTGATCAGTGTATGATCAGCCAAGTAATCAGTGCATGATTGCCAACTCATCAGTGCATGATCAGTCACGTGATCAGTGCATGGTCAGTCACGTGATCAGTGCATGATAGCCACGTGATCAGTGCATGATCAGTTACGTGAGCAGTGTATGATCAGCCACGTGATCAGTGCATGGTCAGACACGTGAACAGTGTATGATCAACCAGGTGATCAGTGCATGATATCCAAGTGATCAGTGCATGATCAATCACGTGATCAGTGTATGATCAGCCACGTGACCAGTACATGGTTGCTACGTGATCATTGCATGATCAGCCACGTGAGCAGTGCATGATCAGTCATGTGATACGTGTGTGATAAGCCACGGGATCAGTGCATGATATCCACGTGATCAGTGAATGATAGCCACGTGATTAGTACATGATAGCAACGTGATCAGTGCATGATCAGTCACGTGATATGTGTGTGATCAGCCACGTGATCAGTGCATGATGAGTCAGGTGATCAGTGCGGGATTAATTACGTGATCAGTGCATGATCAGTCACGTGACCAGTACATGGTTGCTACGTGATCAGTGCATGATAGCCACGTGATCAGTGCATGATCAGTTACGTGAGCAGTGTATGATCAGCCACGTGATCAGTGCATGGTCAGACACGTGAACAGTGTATGATCAACCAGGTGATCAGTGCATGATATCCAAGTGATCAGTGCATGATCAATCACGTGATCAGTGTATGAT
The DNA here is from genome assembly GCF_002263795.3 of Bos taurus. Lineage (NCBI taxonomy): Eukaryota > Metazoa > Chordata > Mammalia > Artiodactyla > Bovidae > Bos > Bos taurus. Next base: position 24,709 of record NW_020190560.1, read on the forward strand.
CAGCCACGTGACCAGTACATGGTTGCTACGTGATCATTGCATGATCAGCCACGTGAGCAGTGCATGATAGCCACGTGATCAGTGCATGATCAGTCACGTGATCAGTACATGATCAGTCAACTGAACAGTGCATGATCATTTACGTGATCTGAGCATGATCAGCCACGTGATCAGTGCATGGTCAGACACGTGAACAGTGTATGATCAACCAGGTGATCAGTGCATGATATCCAAGTGATCAGTGCATGATCAATCACGTGATCAGTGTATGATCAGCCACGTGACCAGTACATGGTTGCTACGTGATCATTGCATGATCAGCCACGTGAGCAGTGCATGATCAGTCATGTGATACGTGTGTGATAAGCCACGGGATCAGTGCATGATATCCACGTGATCAGTGAATGATAGCCACGTGATTAGTACATGATAGCAACGTGATCAGTGCATGATCAGTCACGTGATATGTGTGTGATCAGCCACGTGATCAGTGCATGATGAGTCAGGTGATCAGTGCGGGATTAATTACGTGATCAGTGCATGATCAGTCACGTGACCAGTACATGGTTGCTACGTGATCAGTGCATGATAGCCACGTGATCAGTGCATGATCAGTTACGTGAGCAGTGTATGATCAGCCACGTGATCAGTGCATGGTCAGACACGTGAACAGTGTATGATCAACCAGGTGATCAGTGCATGATATCCAAGTGATCAGTGCATGATCAATCACGTGATCAGTGTATGATCAGCCACGTGACCAGTACATGGTTGCTACGTGATCATTGCATGATCAGCCACGTGAGCAGTGCATGATAGCCACGTGATCAGTGCATGATCAGTCACGTGATCAGTACATGATCAGTCAACTGAACAGTGCATGATCATTTACGTGATCTGAGCATGATCAGTCACGTGACCAGTACATGGTAGCTACGTGAACATTGCATGACCAGTCAGGTGAGAAGTGCATGATAGCCACGTGATGTGTGCATGATCAGTTACGTGAGCAGAGTATGATCAGCCACGTGATCAGTGCATGAGTGCCACGTGATCAGTGCATGATCAGTCACGTGACAGGTGTGCGGTAAGCCACGTGAACAGTGCATGTTCAGCCACGTGATCAGTGCATGATAGCCACGTGATCAGTGCATGATCAGTTACGTGAGCAGTGTATGATCAGCCACGTGATCAGTGCATGGTCAGACACGTGAACAGTGTATGATCAACCAGGTGATCAGTGCATGATATCCAAGTGATCAGTGCATGATCAATCACGTGATCAGTGTATGATCAGCCACGTGACCAGTACATGGTTGCTACGTGATCATTGCATGATCAGCCACGTGAGCAGTGCATGATCAGTCATGTGATACGTGTGTGATAAGCCACGGGATCAGTGCATGATATCCACGTGATCAGTGAATGATAGCCACGTGATTAGTACATGATAGCAACGTGATCAGTGCATGATCAGTCACGTGATATGTGTGTGATCAGCCACGTGATCAGTGCATGATGAGTCAGGTGATCAGTGCGGGATTAATTACGTGATCAGTGCATGATCAGTCACGTGACCAGTACATGGTTGCTACGTGATCAGTGCATGATAGCCACGTGATCAGTGCATGATCAGTTACGTGAGCAGTGTATGATCAGCCACGTGATCAGTGCATGGTCAGACACGTGAACAGTGTATGATCAACCAGGTGATCAGTGCATGATATCCAAGTGATCAGTGCATGATCAATCACGTGATCAGTGTATGATCAGCCACGTGACCAGTACATGGTTGCTACGTGATCATTGCATGATCAGCCACGTGAGCAGTGCATGATAGCCACGTGATCAGTGCATGATCAGTCACGTGATCAGTACATGATCAGTCAACTGAACAGTGCATGATCATTTACGTGATCTGAGCATGATCAGCCACGTGATCAGTGCATGGTCAGACACGTGAACAGTGTATGATCAACCAGGTGATCAGTGCATGATATCCAAGTGATCAGTGCATGATCAATCACGTGATCAGTGTATGATCAGCCACGTGACCAGTACATGGTTGCTACGTGATCATTGCATGATCAGCCACGTGAGCAGTGCATGATCAGTCATGTGATACGTGTGTGATAAGCCACGGGATCAGTGCATGATATCCACGTGATCAGTGAATGATAGCCACGTGATTAGTACATGATAGCAACGTGATCAGTGCATGATCAGTCACGTGATATGTGTGTGATCAGCCACGTGATCAGTGCATGATGAGTCAGGTGATCAGTGCGGGATTAATTACGTGATCAGTGCATGATCAGTCACGTGACCAGTACATGGTTGCTACGTGATCAGTGCATGATAGCCACGTGATCAGTGCATGATCAGTTACGTGAGCAGTGTATGATCAGCCACGTGATCAGTGCATGGTCAGACACGTGAACAGTGTATGATCAACCAGGTGATCAGTGCATGATATCCAAGTGATCAGTGCATGATCAATCACGTGATCAGTGTATGATCAGCCACGTGACCAGTACATGGTTGCTACGTGATCATTGCATGATCAGCCACGTGAGCAGTGCATGATAGCCACGTGATCAGTGCATGATCAGTCACGTGATCAGTACATGATCAGTCAACTGAACAGTGCATGATCATTTACGTGATCTGAGCATGATCAGTCACGTGACCAGTACATGGTAGCTACGTGAACATTGCATGACCAGTCAGGTGAGAAGTGCATGATAGCCACGTGATGTGTGCATGATCAGTTACGTGAGCAGAGTATGATCAGCCACGTGATCAGTGCATGAGTGCCACGTGATCAGTGCATGATCAGTCACGTGACAGGTGTGCGGTAAGCCACGTGAACAGTGCATGTTCAGCCACGTGATCAGTGCATGATAGCCACGTGATCAGTGCATGATCAGTTACGTGAACAGTGTATGATCAGCCACGTGATCAGTGCATGGTCAGACACGTGAACAGTGTATGATCAACCAGGTGATCAGTGCATGATATCCAAGTGATCAGTGCATGATCAATCACGTGATCAGTGTATGATCAGCCACGTGACCAGTACATGGTTGCTACGTGATCATTGCATGATCAGCCACGTGAGCAGTGCATGATAGCCACGTGATCAGTGCATGATCAGTCACGTGATCAGTACATGATCAGTCAACTGAACAGTGCATGATCATTTACGTGATCTGAGCATGATCAGTCACGTGACCAGTACATGGTAGCTACGTGAACATTGCATGACCAGTCAGGTGAGAAGTGCATGATAGCCACGTGATGTGTGCATGATCAGTTACGTGAGCAGAGTATGATCAGCCACGTGATCAGTGCATGAGTGCCACCTGATCAGTGCATGATCAGTCACGTGACAGGTGTGCGGTAAGCCACGTGAACAGTGCATGTTCAGCCACGTGATCAGTGCATGATAGCCACGTGATCAGTGCATGATCAGTTACGTGAGCAGTGTATGATCAGCCACGTGATCAGTGCATGGTCAGACACGTGAACAGTGTATGATCAACCAGGTGATCAGTGCATGATATCCAAGTGATCAGTGCATGATCAATCACGTGATCAGTGTATGATCAGCCACGTGACCAGTACATGGTTGCTACGTGATCATTGCATGATCAGCCACGTGAGCAGTGCATGATAGCCACGTGATCAGTGCATGATCAGTCACGTGATCAGTACATGATCAGTCAACTGAACAGTGCATGATCATTTACGTGATCTGAGCATGATCAGTCACGTGACCAGTACATGGTAGCTACGTGAACATTGCATGACCAGTCAGGTGAGAAGTGCATGATAGCCACGTGATGTGTGCATGATCAGTTACGTGAGCAGAGTATGATCAGCCACGTGATCAGTGCATGAGTGCCACGTGATCAGTGCATGATCAGTCACGTGACAGGTGTGCGGTAAGCCACGTGAACAGTGCATGTTCAGCCACGTGATCAGTGCATGATAGCCACGTGATCAGTGCATGATCAGTTACGTGAGCAGTGTATGATCAGCCACGTGATCAGTGCATGGTCAGACACGTGAACAGTGTATGATCAACCAGGTGATCAGTGCATGATATCCAAGTGATCAGTGCATGATCAATCACGTGATCAGTGTATGATCAGCCACGTGACCAGTACATGGTTGCTACGTGATCATTGCATGATCAGCCACGTGAGCAGTGCATGATAGCCACGTGATCAGTGCATGATCAGTCACGTGATCAGTACATGATCAGTCAACTGAACAGTGCATGATCATTTACGTGATCTGAGCATGATCAGTCACGTGACCAGTACATGGTAGCTACGTGAACATTGCATGACCAGTCAGGTGAGAAGTGCATGATAGCCACGTGATGTGTGCATGATCAGTTACGTGAGCAGAGTATGATCAGCCACGTGATCAGTGCATGAGTGCCACGTGATCAGTGCATGATCAGTCACGTGACAGGTGTGCGGTAAGCCACGTGAACAGTGCATGTTCAGCCACGTGATCAGTGCATGATAGCCACGTGATCAGTGCATGATCAGTTACGTGAGCAGTGTATGATCAGCCACGTGATCAGTGCATGGTCAGACACGTGAACAGTGTATGATCAACCAGGTGATCAGTGCATGATATCCAAGTGATCAGTGCATGATCAATCACGTGATCAGTGTATGATCAGCCACGTGACCAGTACATGGTTGCTACGTGATCATTGCATGATCAGCCACGTGAGCAGTGCATGATCAGTCATGTGATACGTGTGTGATAAGCCACGGGATCAGTGCATGATATCCACGTGATCAGTGAATGATAGCCACGTGATTAGTACATGATAGCAACGTGATCAGTGCATGATCAGTCACGTGATATGTGTGTGATCAGCCACGTGATCAGTGCATGATGAGTCAGGTGATCAGTGCGGGATTAATTACGTGATCAGTGCATGATCAGTCACGTGACCAGTACATGGTTGCTACGTGATCAGTGCATGATAGCCACGTGATCAGTGCATGATCAGTTACGTGAGCAGTGTATGATCAGCCACGTGATCAGTGCATGGTCAGACACGTGAACAGTGTATGATCAACCAGGTGATCAGTGCATGATATCCAAGTGATCAGTGCATGATCAATCACGTGATCAGTGTATGATCAGCCACGTGACCAGTACATGGTTGCTACGTGATCATTGCATGATCAGCCACGTGAGCAGTGCATGATAGCCACGTGATCAGTGCATGATCAGTCACGTGATCAGTACATGATCAGTCAACTGAACAGTGCATGATCATTTACGTGATCTGAGCATGATCAGTCACGTGACCAGTACATGGTAGCTACGTGAACATTGCATGACCAGTCAGGTGAGAAGTGCATGATAGCCACGTGATGTGTGCATGATCAGTTACGTGAGCAGAGTATGATCAGCCACGTGATCAGTGCATGAGTGCCACGTGATCAGTGCATGATCAGTCACGTGACAGGTGTGCGGTAAGCCACGTGAACAGTGCATGTTCAGCCACGTGATCAGTGCATGATAGCCACGTGATCAGTGCATGATCAGTTACGTGAGCAGTGTATGATCAGCCACGTGATCAGTGCATGGTCAGACACGTGAACAGTGTATGATCAACCAGGTGATCAGTGCATGATATCCAAGTGATCAGTGCATGATCAATCACGTGATCAGTGTATGATCAGCCACGTGACCAGTACATGGTTGCTACGTGATCATTGCATGATCAGCCACGTGAGCAGTGCATGATCAGTCATGTGATACGTGTGTGATAAGCCACGGGATCAGTGCATGATATCCACGTGATCAGTGAATGATAGCCACGTGATTAGTACATGATAGCAACGTGATCAGTGCATGATCAGTCACGTGATATGTGTGTGATCAGCCACGTGATCAGTGCATGACGAGTCAGGTGATCAGTGCGGGATTAATTACGTGATCAGTGCATGATCAGTCACGTGACCAGTACATGGTTGCTACGTGATCAGTGCATGATAGCCACGTGATCAGTGCATGATCAGTTACGTGAGCAGTGTATGATCAGCCACGTGATCAGTGCATGGTCAGACACGTGAACAGTGTATGATCAACCAGGTGATCAGTGCATGATATCCAAGTGATCAGTGCATGATCAATCACGTGATCAGTGTATGATCAGCCACGTGACCAGTACATGGTTGCTACGTGATCATTGCATGATCAGCCACGTGAGCAGTGCATGATAGCCACGTGATCAGTGCATGATCAGTCACGTGATCAGTACATGATCAGTCAACTGAACAGTGCATGATCATTTACGTGATCTGAGCATGATCAGTCACGTGACCAGTACATGGTAGCTACGTGAACATTGCATGACCAGTCAGGTGAGAAGTGCATGATAGCCACGTGATGTGTGCATGATCAGTTACGTGAGCAGAGTATGATCAGCCACGTGATCAGTGCATGAGTGCCACGTGATCAGTGCATGATCAGTCACGTGACAGGTGTGCGGTAAGCCACGTGAACAGTGCATGTTCAGCCACGTGATCAGTGCATGATAGCCACGTGATCAGTGCATGATCAGTTACGTGAGCAGTGTATGATCAGCCACGTGATCAGTGCATGGTCAGACACGTGAACAGTGTATGATCAACCAGGTGATCAGTGCATGATATCCAAGTGATCAGTGCATGATCAATCACGTGATCAGTGTATGATCAGCCACGTGACCAGTACATGGTTGCTACGTGATCATTGCATGATCAGCCACGTGAGCAGTGCATGATCAGTCATGTGATACGTGTGTGATAAGCCACGGGATCAGTGCATGATATCCACGTGATCAGTGAATGATAGCCACGTGATTAGTACATGATAGCAACGTGATCAGTGCATGATCAGTCACGTGATATGTGTGTGATCAGCCACGTGATCAGTGCATGATGAGTCAGGTGATCAGTGCGGGATTAATTACGTGATCAGTGCATGATCAGTCACGTGACCAGTACATGGTTGCTACGTGATCAGTGCATGATAGCCACGTGATCAGTGCATGATCAGTTACGTGAGCAGTGTATGATCAGCCACGTGATCAGTGCATGGTCAGACACGTGAACAGTGTATGATCAACCAGGTGATCAGTGCATGATATCCAAGTGATCAGTGCATGATCAATCACGTGATCAGTGTATGATCAGCCACGTGACCAGTACATGGTTGCTACGTGATCATTGCATGATCAGCCACGTGAGCAGTGCATGATAGCCACGTGATCAGTGCATGATCAGTCACGTGATCAGTACATGATCAGTCAACTGAACAGTGCATGATCATTTACGTGATCTGAGCATGATCAGCCACGTGATCAGTGCATGGTCAGACACGTGAACAGTGTATGATCAACCAGGTGATCAGTGCATGATATCCAAGTGATCAGTGCATGATCAATCACGTGATCAGTGTATGATCAGCCACGTGACCAGTACATGGTTGCTACGTGATCATTGCATGATCAGCCACGTGAGCAGTGCATGATAGCCACGTGATCAGTGCATGATCAGTCACGTGATCAGTACATGATCAGTCAACTGAACAGTGCATGATCATTTACGTGATCTGAGCATGATCAGTCACGTGACCAGTACATGGTAGCTACGTGAACATTGCATGACCAGTCAGGTGAGAAGTGCATGATAGCCACGTGATGTGTGCATGATCAGTTACGTGAGCAGAGTATGATCAGCCACGTGATCAGTGCATGAGTGCCACGTGATCAGTGCATGATCAGTCACGTGACAGGTGTGCGGTAAGCCACGTGAACAGTGCATGTTCAGCCACGTGATCAGTGCATGATAGCCACGTGATCAGTGCATGATCAGTTACGTGAGCAGTGTATGATCAGCCACGTGATCAGTGCATGGTCAGACACGTGAACAGTGTATGATCAACCAGGTGATCAGTGCATGATATCCAAGTGATCAGTGCATGATCAATCACGTGATCAGTGTATGATCAGCCACGTGACCAGTACATGGTTGCTACGTGATCATTGCATGATCAGCCACGTGAGCAGTGCATGATCAGTCATGTGATACGTGTGTGATAAGCCACGGGATCAGTGCATGATATCCACGTGATCAGTGAATGATAGCCACGTGATTAGTACATGATAGCAACGTGATCAGTGCATGATCAGTCACGTGATATGTGTGTGATCAGCCACGTGATCAGTGCATGATGAGTCAGGTGATCAGTGCGGGATTAATTACGTGATCAGTGCATGATCAGTCACGTGACCAGTACATGGTTGCTACGTGATCAGTGCATGATAGCCACGTGATCAGTGCATGATCAGTTACGTGAGCAGTGTATGATCAGCCACGTGATCAGTGCATGGTCAGACACGTGAACAGTGTATGATCAACCAGGTGATCAGTGCATGATATCCAAGTGATCAGTGCATGATCAATCACGTGATCAGTGTATGATCAGCCACGTGACCAGTACATGGTTGCTACGTGATCATTGCATGATCAGCCACGTGAGCAGTGCATGATCAGTCATGTGATACGTGTGTGATAAGCCACGGGATCAGTGCATGATATCCACGTGATCAGTGAATGATAGCCACGTGATTAGTACATGATAGCAACGTGATCAGTGCATGATCAGTCACGTGATATGTGTGTGATCAGCCACGTGATCAGTGCATGATGAGTCAGGTGATCAGTGCGGGATTAATTACGTGATCAGTGCATGATCAGTCACGTGACCAGTACATGGTTGCTACGTGATCAGTACATGATAGCCACGTGATCAGTGCATGATCAGTTACGTGAGCAGTGTATGATCAGCCACGTGATCAGTGCATGGTCAGACACGTGAACAGTGTATGATCAACCAGGTGATCAGTGCATGATATCCAAGTGATCAGTGCATGATCAATCACGTGATCAGTGTATGATCAGCCACGTGACCAGTACATGGTTGCTACGTGATCATTGCATGATCAGCCACGTGAGCAGTGCATGATAGCCACGTGATCAGTGCATGATCAGTCAACTGAACAGTGCATGATCATTTACGTGATCTGAGCATGATCAGTCACGTGACCAGTACATGGTAGCTACGTGAACATTGCATGACCAGTCAGGTGAGAAGTGCATGATAGCCACGTGATGTGTGCATGATCAGTTACGTGAGCAGAGTATGATCAGCCACGTGATCAGTGCATGAGTGCCACGTGATCAGTGCATGATCAGTCACGTGACAGGTGTGCGGTAAGCCACGTGAACAGTGCATGTTCAGCCACGTGATCAGTGCATGATAGCCACGTGATCAGTGCATGATCAGTTACGTGAGCAGTGTATGATCAGCCACGTGATCAGTGCATGGTCAGACACGTGAACAGTGTATGATCAACCAGGTGATCAGTGCATGATATCCAAGTGATCAGTGCATGATCAATCACGTGATCAGTGTATGATCAGCCACGTGACCAGTACATGGTTGCTACGTGATCATTGCATGATCAGCCACGTGAGCAGTGCATGATCAGTCATGTGATACGTGTGTGATAAGCCACGGGATCAGTGCATGATATCCACGTGATCAGTGAATGATAGCCACGTGATTAGTACATGATAGCAACGTGATCAGTGCATGATCAGTCACGTGATATGTGTGTGATCAGCCACGTGATCAGTGCATGATGAGTCAGGTGATCAGTGCGGGATTAATTACGTGATCAGTGCATGATCAGTCACGTGACCAGTACATGGTTGCTACGTGATCAGTGCATGATAGCCACGTGATCAGTGCATGATCAGTTACGTGAGCAGTGTATGATCAGCCACGTGATCAGTGCATGGTCAGACACGTGAACAGTGTATGATCAACCAGGTGATCAGTGCATGATATCCAAGTGATCAGTGCATGATCAATCACGTGATCAGTGTATGATCAGCCACGTGACCAGTACATGGTTGCTACGTGATCATTGCATGATCAGCCACGTGAGCAGTGCATGATAGCCACGTGATCAGTGCATGATCAGTCACGTGATCAGTACATGATCAGTCAACTGAACAGTGCATGATCATTTACGTGATCTGAGCATGATCAGTCACGTGACCAGTACATGGTAGCTACGTGAACATTGCATGACCAGTCAGGTGAGAAGTGCATGATAGCCACGTGATGTGTGCATGATCAGTTACGTGAGCAGAGTATGATCAGCCACGTGATCAGTGCATGAGTGCCACGTGATCAGTGCATGATCAGTCACGTGACAGGTGTGCGGTAAGCCACGTGAACAGTGCATGTTCAGCCACGTGATCAGTGCATGATAGCCACGTGATCAGTGCATGATCAGTTACGTGAGCAGTGTATGATCAGCCACGTGATCAGTGCATGGTCAGACACGTGAACAGTGTATGATCAACCAGGTGATCAGTGCATGATATCCAAGTGATCAGTGCATGATCAATCACGTGATCAGTGTATGATCAGCCACGTGACCAGTACATGGTTGATACGTGATCATTGCATGATCAGCCACGTGAGCAGTGCATGATCAGTCATGTGATACGTGTGTGATAAGCCACGGGATCAGTGCATGATATCCACGTGATCAGTGAATGATAGCCACGTGATTAGTACATGATAGCAACGTGATCAGTGCATGATCAGTCACGTGATATGTGTGTGATCAGCCACGTGATCAGTGCATGATGAGTCAGGTGATCAGTGCGGGATTAATTACGTGATCAGTGCATGATCAGTCACGTGACCAGTACATGGTTGCTACGTGATCAGTGCATGATAGCCACGTGATCAGTGCATGATCAGTTACGTGAGCAGTGTATGATCAGCCACGTGATCAGTGCATGGTCAGACACGTGAACAGTGTATGATCAACCAGGTGATCAGTGCATGATATCCAAGTGATCAGTGCATGATCAATCACGTGATCAGTGTATGATCAGCCACGTGACCAGTACATGGTTGCTACGTGATCATTGCATGATCAGCCACGTGAGCAGTGCATGATAGCCACGTGATCAGTGCATGATCAGTCACGTGATCAGTACATGATCAGTCAACTGAACAGTGCATGATCATTTACGTGATCTGAGCATGATCAGTCACGTGACCAGTACATGGTAGCTACGTGAACATTGCATGACCAGTCAGGTGAGAAGTGCATGATAGCCACGTGATGTGTGCATGATCAGTTACGTGAGCAGAGTAGGATCAGCCACGTGATCAGTGCATGAGTGCCACGTGATCAGTGCATGATCAGTCACGTGACAGGTGTGCGGTAAGCCACGTGAACAGTGCATGTTCAGCCACGTGATCAGTGCATGATAGCCACGTGATCAGTGCATGATCAGTTACGTGAACAGTGTATGATCAGCCACGTGAGCAGTGCATGGTCAGACACGTGAACAGTGTATGATCAAACACGTGATCAGTGCATGATCAGTCACATGATCAGTGCATGATCAGCCACATGACCAGTGCATGATCAATTACGTCATCAGTGCATGATCAGTCACGTGACCAGTACATGGTAGCTGCGTGATCATTGCATGATCAGCCAAGTGAGCAGTGCCTGATAGCCACGTGATCAGTGCATGATCAGTCAGGTGATCAGTGCATGATTATTCACGTGTTCAGTGCATGATCAGCCACGTGATCAGTGCATGATCAATTACGTGATCAGTGCATGATCAGTCACGTGACCAGTACATGGTAGCTACTTGATCATTGCATGATCAGCCACGTGATCAGTGCATGATAGCCACGTGATCAGTGCATGATCAGTCATGTGATACGTGTGTGATAAGCCACGGGATCAGTGCATGATATCCACGTGATCAGTGAATGATAGCCACGTGATTAGTACATGATAGCAACGTGATCAGTGCATGATCAGTCACGTGATATGTGTGTGATCAGCCACGTGATCAGTGCATGATGAGTCAGGTGATCAGTGCGGGATTAATTACGTGATCAGTGCATGATCAGTCACGTGACCAGTACATGGTTGCTACGTGATCATTGCATGATCAGCCACGTGAGCAGTGCATGATAGCCACGTGATCAGTGCATGATCAGTCACGTGATCAGTACATGATCAGTCACGTGAACAGTGCATGATCATTTACGTGATCTTTGCATGATCAGTCACGTGACCAGTATATGGTAGCTACGTGAACATTGCATGAGCAGCCAGGTGAGAAGTGCATGATAGCCACCTGATGTGTGCATGATCAGTTACGTGAGCAGAATATGATCAGACACGTGATCAGTGCATGAGTGCCACGTGATCAGTGCATGATCAGTCACGTGACAGGTGTGTCATAAGCCACGTGAACAGTGCATGTTCAGCCACGTGATCAGTGCATGATATCCACGTGATCAGTGCATGATCAGTTACGTGAACAGTGTATGATCAGCCATGTGAGCAGTGCATGGTCAGACACGTGAACGGTGTATGATCAAACACGTGATCAGTGCATGATATCCACGTGATCAGTGCATGATCAGTATTGTGAACAGTGCATGATAAGTCACCTGATCAGTGTATGATCAATTACGTGATCAGTGCATGATCACTCACGTGACCAGTACATGGTAGCTACGTGATCATTGCATGATCAGCCACGTGAGCAGTGCCTGATAGCCGCGTGATCACTGCATGATCTGTGACATGATCAGTGTATGTTTATCCACGTGATCAGTGCATGGGCAGTCAGGTGATCAGTGCATGATACAGACGTGATCAGTGCAAGATCAGTCTCGTGATCAGTGTATGATCAACCACGTGATCAGTGCACGATAGCCAGGTAATGAGTGCAGGATAGCCAGATGATCAGGGCATTATCAGTCACGTGATCAGTGTATGATCAGCCAAGTAATCAGTGCATGATTTGCCAACTCATCAGTGCATGATCAGTCACGTGATCAGTGCATGGTCAGTCACGTGATCAGTGCATGATAGCCACGTGATCAGTGCATGATCAGTTACGTGAGCAGTGTATGATCAGCCACGTGATCAGTGCATGGTCAGACACGTGAACAGTGTATGATCAACCAGGTGATCAGTGCATGATATCCAAGTGATCAGTGCATGATCAATCACGTGATCAGTGTATGATCAGCCACGTGACCAGTACATGGTTGCTACGTGATCATTGCATGATCAGCCACGTGAGCAGTGCATGATAGCCACGTGATCACTGCATAATAGCCACATGATCAGTGCATGATCAGTCACGTGATCAGTGCATGATCAGTCACGTGATCAGTGTATGATCAGTCACATGATCAGTGCATGATCAGCCACATGACCAGTGCATGATCAATTACGTCATCAGTGCATGATCAGTCACGTGACCAGTACATGGGTAGCTGCGTGATCATTGCATGATCAGCCAAGTGAGCAGTGCATGATAGCCACGTGATCAGTGCATGATCAGTCAGGTGATCAGTGCATGATTATTCACGTGTTCAGTGCATGATCAGCCACGTGATCAGTGCATGATCAATTACGTGATCAGTGCATGATCAGTCATGTGACAGTACATGGTAGCTACTTGATCATTGCATGATCAGCCACGTGATCAGTGCATGATAGCCACGTGATCAGTGCATGATCAGTCATGTGATACGTGTGTGATAAGCCACGGGATCAGTGCATGATATCCACGTGATCAGTGAATGATAGCCACGTGATTAGTACATGATAGCAACGTGATCAGTGCATGATCAGTCACGTGATATGTGTGTGATCAGCCACGTGATCAGTGCATGATGAGTCAGGTGATCAGTGCGGGATTAATTACGTGATCAGTGCATGATCAGTCACGTGACCAGTACATGGTTGCTACGTGATCATTGCATGATCAGCCACGTGAGCAGTGCATGATAGCCACGTGATCAGTGCGTGATCAGTCACGTGATCAGTACATGATCAGTCACGTGAACAGTGCATGATCATTTACGTGATCTTTGCATGATCAGTCCACGTGACCAGTATATGGTAGCTACGTGAACAT
>NW_020190561.1:0-30255 GCF_002263795.3 Bos taurus
ATAACCACCCCGAGACTCCCCCGTCATCGCGGAGATGAGGGCCTTTGTTTCCTGCATGGCCTAGAGGCCAACCTCGCGACCTCTCTCCAAACGCCTCAGGGGCAGACTCCCTTTTTAGGTCCTACCCAGTGGAGCCCAAGAGGATACCGTCGCGACCTCGAGAGCAGAGCGGGGTTCGTTGCTTCACCGAGAATTGGAATGCCTGTCCTCCCGGTGGTCCGTCTGAATGCAACCCCGAGATCCCGGTCGCCCTGGAGTGGAACATGGTTTCTGGACACAAGCCTAAGATGAGGTCTATTTGGCCCTGGGCCAGGTCACTCGAGAGCAACCCCAAGCTTTCCTTCGGCAAACTCGAATGGAAGCATTGGACTTCCCTGGGCAACACAAGAGGCATCCTGATTCCCCGTCGTAACTCGAGAATCCGCCGCCAACTCGAGAAAACCACGTGGTTCCCACCCGTCATCGCAAGATGAAGCCCTTTCCGCTACAGCGTCTCAGGGAGAAGTCGCACGTTAGGAATTGGAGGTCGAAACGGTACTTGGCACCCTTGATGCGCCCCCACCAACTTGCCCGGTATTCCGGTCTCCCTGGAGAGGAACACCGAGGTTTTCCGCACCACTGCCTCTGAGACCCTTCTAACCCTCCTGATCTCGACAGGAGGGTCGACTCCCCTGCTTTGTCTGGAAGGGGTTCCCGACCTTCCGGTCGCACCTCAGGATGAGGCCGGTCTCACGACGACATTCCAGACGTGGCCTCGTGGGTGCTTCCACGTTGCGAAGCACCCCGATTTCCCGGTCCCCTCTTGATAAGAACCCGATGCCCGGACACCTCTCCGAACTCCACCCTGTGAATGAAGTCAACACGAAGGGGCAGTGACTCGCCGTGCATCGGCCGGAAAAACCCCCAGGTTCCAAATACAGCTCGACAAGTGGCCTCTCTTCCCGGGGACTCCTCTAGAGGCAACCGGAGTTCCATGCCTCAACCCAAGAAGAGGCTTGACTCGCCTGTCCCCAGTCTGCAGGGACCCTGCGATCGGAGTCTGAAATCAGAGGAACCCTGGGGTTCCTGCCTCAACTGGAGATGAGGCCCTCTTCCAATGCACCAAACCCACTGGAGTCCCGAGAGGCCCCTCCCACCTCCAGTTTCCCTGACTTCTCAGAGCCACCATGAGAAGCCCCCTGAGGTCACCTGCACAAGTCGAGGGAAGCCAGGGTTTCCTGCCTCAAACCGAGAAAGACCTCGAGAGACCTTCTTCAACACGTCTCGAGGCCAGATTCCCCTACCATGACTCGAGAGCAATGACGCGCTCCCCCTCGCCACTCGCATGGAGACCCGACTTCCCTGGCGCCCCACGAGAGGCTCACTGACCTCGCCGTCGTACCTCGTGAGAAACCGCACCCTGGGGCCGCCGCTCGAGAACCACCCCGAGACTCCCCCGTCATCGCGGAGATGAGGGCCTTCGTCTCCTGCATGGCCTAGAGGCCAATCTCGCGACCTCTCTCCAAACGCCTCAGGAGGCTTGACTCCCTTTAGTCCACCCAGTGAGCTCCAAGAGATACCCGTCGCGACTCGAGAGCAGAGCGGGGTTCTTTGCTTCCACTCGAGATGAATGCCTGTCTCCCCGGGTGCGTCTGGAATGCAACCCCGAGATCCCGGTCGCCCCTGGAGAGGAACATTGGCTTCTGGACACAAGCCTAGATGAGGTCTATTGGCCCTGCAGTCACTCGAGAGCAATCCCCAGCTTTCCTTCGCAACTCGAATGGAAGATTGGACTTCCCTGGGCCAACACAAGAGGCATCCTGAATTCCCCGTCGTAACTCGAGAATCCCGCCGCAACTCGAGAAAAACCACGTGGTTCCCCCGTCATCGCAAGATGAAGCCCTTTCCCGCTACAGCGTCTCAGGAGAAGTCCCACGTTAGGAATTGGAGGTCGAAACGGTACTTGGCACCCTTGATGCGCCCCCACAAAGTTCCCCGGCATCCCGGTCTCCCTGGAGAGGAACACCGAGGTTTTCCGGCACCACTTCCTCTGAGCCCCTTCTACCCTCCTGATCTCGACAGGAGGGTCGACTCCCCTGCTTTGTCTGGAAGGGGTTCCCGACCTTCCGGTCGCACCTCGGGATGAGGCCGGTCTCACGACGACATTCCAGACGTGGCCTCGTGGGTGCTTCCACGTTGCGAAGCACCCCGATTTCCCGGTCCCCTCTTGATAAGAACCCGATGCCCGGACACCTCTCCGAACTCCACCCTGTGAATGAAGTCAACACGAAGGGGCAGTGACTCGCCCGTGCATCGTCCGGAAAAAACCCCAGGTTCCAAATACAGCTCGACAAGTGGCCTCTCTCCCCGGGGACACCTCGAGAGGCAAGCGGAGTTCCATGCCTCAACCCAAGACGAGGCCTGACTCTCCTGTCCCCAGTCTGCAGGGACCCTGCGATCGGAGTCTGAAATCAGAGGAACCCTGAGGTTCCTGCCCAACTGGAGATGAGGCCCTCTTCCAATGCACCAAACCCAGTGGAGTCCCGAGAGGCCCCTCCCACCTCCAGTTTCCCTGACTTCTCAGAGCCACCATGAGAAGCCCCCTGAGGTCACCTGCACAAGTCGAGGGAAGCCAGGGTTTCCTGCCTCAACCCGAGAAAGGCCTCGAGAGACCTTCTTCAACACGTCTCGAGGCCAGATTCCCCTACCATGACTCGAGAGCAATGACGCGCTCCCCCTCGCCACTCGCATGGAGACCCGACTTCCCTGGCGCCCCACGAGAGGCTCACTGACCTCGCCGTCGTACCTCGTGAGAAACCGCACCCTGGGGCCGCCGCTCGAGAACCACCCCGAGACTCCCCCGTCATCGCGGAGATGAGGGCCTTCGTCTCCTGCATGGCCTAGAGGCCAATCTCGCGACCTCTCTCCAAACGCCTCAGGAGGCTTGACTCCCTTTAGTCCACCCAGTGAGCTCCAAGAGATACCCGTCGCGACTCGAGAGCAGAGCGGGGTTCGTTGCTTCCACTCGAGATGAATGCCTGTCTCCCCGGGTGCGTCTGGAATGCAACCCCGAGATCCCGGTCGCCCCTGGAGAGGAAGCTCGGCTTCTGGACACAAGCCTAGATGAGGTCTATTGGCCCTGCAGTCACTCGAGAGCAATCCCCAGCTTTCCTTCGCAACTCGAATGGAAGATTGGACTTCCCTGGGCCAACACAAGAGGCATCCTGAATTCCCCGTCGTAACTCGAGAATCCCGCCGCAACTCGAGAAAAACCACGTGGTTCCCCCGTCATCGCAAGATGAAGCCCTTTCCCGCTACAGCGTCTCAGGAGAAGTCCCACGTTAGGAATTGGAGGTCGAAACGGTACTTGGCACCCTTGATGCGCCCCCACAAAGTTCCCCGGCATCCCGGTCTCCCTGGAGAGGAACACCGAGGTTTTCCGGCACCACTTCCTCTGAGCCCCTTCTACCCTCCTGATCTCGACAGGAGGGTCGACTCCCCTGCTTTGTCTGGAAGGGGTTCCCGACCTTCCGGTCGCACCTCGGGATGAGGCCGGTCTCACGACGACATTCCAGACGTGGCCTCGTGGGTGCTTCCACGTTGCGAAGCACCCCGATTTCCCGGTCCCCTCTTGATAAGAACCCGATGCCCGGACACCTCTCCGAACTCCACCCTGTGAATGAAGTCAACACGAAGGGGCAGTGACTCGCCCGTGCATCGTCCGGAAAAAACCCCCAGGTTCCAAATACAGCTCGACAAGTGGCCTCTCTCCCCGGGGACACCTCGAGAGGCAAGCGGAGTTCCATGCCTCAACCCAAGACGAGGCCTGACTCTCCTGTCCCCAGTCTGCAGGGACCCTGCGATCGGAGTCTGAAATCAGAGGAACCCTGAGGTTCCTGCCCCAACTGGAGATGAGGCCCTCTTCCAATGCACCAAACCCAGTGGAGTCCCGAGAGGCCCCTCCCACCTCCAGTTTCCCTGACTTCTCAGAGCCACCATGAGAAGCCCCCTGAGGTCACCTGCACAAGTCGAGGGAAGCCAGGGTTTCCTGCCTCAACCCGAGAAAGGCCTCGAGAGACCTTCTTCAACACGTCTCGAGGCCAGATTCCCCTACCATGACTCGAGAGCAATGACGCGCTCCCCCTCGCCACTCGCATGGAGACCCGACTTCCCTGGCGCCCCACGAGAGGCTCACTGACCTCGCCGTCGTACCTCGTGAGAAACCGCACCCTGGGGCCGCCGCTCGAGAACCACCCCGAGACTCCCCCGTCATCGCGGAGATGAGGGCCTTCGTCTCCTGCATGGCCTAGAGGCCAATCTCGCGACCTCTCTCCAAACGCCTCAGGAGGCTTGACTCCCTTTAGTCCACCCAGTGAGCTCCAAGAGATACCCGTCGCGACTCGAGAGCAGAGCGGGGTTCTTTGCTTCCACTCGAGATGAATGCCTGTCTCCCCGGGTGCGTCTGGAATGCAACCCCGAGATCCCGGTCGCCCCTGGAGAGGAACATTGGCTTCTGGACACAAGCCTAGATGAGGTCTATTGGCCCTGCAGTCACTCGAGAGCAATCCCCAGCTTTCCTTCGCAACTCGAATGGAAGATTGGACTTCCCTGGGCCAACACAAGAGGCATCCTGAATTCCCCGTCGTAACTCGAGAATCCCGCCGCAACTCGAGAAAAACCACGTGGTTCCCCCGTCATCGCAAGATGAAGCCCTTTCCCGCTACAGCGTCTCAGGAGAAGTGCCACGTTAGGAATTGGAGGTCGAAACGGTACTTGGCACCCTTGATGCGCCCCCACAAAGTTCCCCGGCATCCCGGTCTCCCTGGAGAGGAACACCGAGGTTTTCCGGCACCACTTCCTCTGAGCCCCTTCTACCCTCCTGATCTCGACAGGAGGGTCGACTCCCCTGCTTTGTCTGGAAGGGGTTCCCGACCTTCCGGTCGCACCTCGGGATGAGGCCGGTCTCACGACGACATTCCAGACGTGGCCTCGTGGGTGCTTCCACGTTGCGAAGCACCCCGATTTCCCGGTCCCCTCTTGATAAGAACCCGATGCCCGGACACCTCTCCGAACTCCACCCTGTGAATGAAGTCAACACGAAGGGGCAGTGACTCGCCCGTGCATCGTCCGGAAAAAACCCCCAGGTTCCAAATACAGCTCGACAAGTGGCCTCTCTCCCCGGGGACACCTCGAGAGGCAAGCGGAGTTCCATGCCTCAACCCAAGACGAGGCCTGACTCTCCTGTCCCCAGTCTGCAGGGACCCTGCGATCGGAGTCTGAAATCAGAGGAACCCTGAGGTTCCTGCCTCAACTGGAGATGAGGCCCTCTTCCAATGCACCAAACCCAGTGGAGTCCCGAGAGGCCCCTCCCACCTCCAGTTTCCCTGACTTCTCAGAGCCACCATGAGAAGCCCCCTGAGGTCACCTGCACAAGTCGAGGGAAGCCAGGGTTTCCTGCCTCAACCCGAGAAAGGCCTCGAGAGACCTTCTTCAACACGTCTCGAGGCCAGATTCCCCTACCATGACTCGAGAGCAATGACGCGCTCCCCCTCGCCACTCGCATGGAGACCCGACTTCCCTGGCGCCCCACGAGAGGCTCACTGACCTCGCCGTCGTACCTCGTGAGAAACCGCACCCTGGGGCCGCCGCTCGAGAACCACCCCGAGACTCCCCCGTCATCGCGGAGATGAGGGCCTTCGTCTCCTGCATGGCCTAGAGGCCAATCTCGCGACCTCTCTCCAAACGCCTCAGGAGGCTTGACTCCCTTTAGTCCACCCAGTGAGCTCCAAGAGATACCCGTCGCGACTCGAGAGCAGAGCGGGGTTCGTTGCTTCCACTCGAGATGAATGCCTGTCTCCCCGGGTGCGTCTGGAATGCAACCCCGAGATCCCGGTCGCCCCTGGAGAGGAAGCTCGGCTTCTGGACACAAGCCTAGATGAGGTCTATTGGCCCTGCAGTCACTCGAGAGCAATCCCCAGCTTTCCTTCGCAACTCGAATGGAAGATTGGACTTCCCTGGGCCAACACAAGAGGCATCCTGAATTCCCCGTCGTAACTCGAGAATCCCGCCGCAACTCGAGAAAAACCACGTGGTTCCCCCGTCATCGCAAGATGAAGCCCTTTCCCGCTACAGCGTCTCAGGAGAAGTCCCACGTTAGGAATTGGAGGTCGAAACGGTACTTGGCACCCTTGATGCGCCCCCACAAAGTTCCCCGGCATCCCGGTCTCCCTGGAGAGGAACACCGAGGTTTTCCGGCACCACTTCCTCTGAGCCCCTTCTACCCTCCTGATCTCGACAGGAGGGTCGACTCCCCTGCTTTGTCTGGAAGGGGTTCCCGACCTTCCGGTCGCACCTCGGGATGAGGCCGGTCTCACGACGACATTCCAGACGTGGCCTCGTGGGTGCTTCCACGTTGCGAAGCACCCCGATTTCCCGGTCCCCTCTTGATAAGAACCCGATGCCCGGACACCTCTCCGAACTCCACCCTGTGAATGAAGTCAACACGAAGGGGCAGTGACTCGCCCGTGCATCGTCCGGAAAAAACCCCCAGGTTCCAAATACAGCTCGACAAGTGGCCTCTCTCCCCGGGGACACCTCGAGAGGCAAGCGGAGTTCCATGCCTCAACCCAAGACGAGGCCTGACTCTCCTGTCCCCAGTCTGCAGGGACCCTGCGATCGGAGTCTGAAATCAGAGGAACCCTGAGGTTCCTGCCTCAACTGGAGATGAGGCCCTCTTCCAATGCACCAAACCCAGTGGAGTCCCGAGAGGCCCCTCCCACCTCCAGTTTCCCTGACTTCTCAGAGCCACCATGAGAAGCCCCCTGAGGTCACCTGCACAAGTCGAGGGAAGCCAGGGTTTCCTGCCTCAACCCGAGAAAGGCCTCGAGAGACCTTCTTCAACACGTCTCGAGGCCAGATTCCCCTACCATGACTCGAGAGCAATGACGCGCTCCCCCTCGCCACTCGCATGGAGACCCGACTTCCCTGGCGCCCCACGAGAGGCTCACTGACCTCGCCGTCGTACCTCGTGAGAAACCGCACCCTGGGGCCGCCGCTCGAGAACCACCCCGAGACTCCCCCGTCATCGCGGAGATGAGGGCCTTCGTCTCCTGCATGGCCTAGAGGCCAATCTCGCGACCTCTCTCCAAACGCCTCAGGAGGCTTGACTCCCTTTAGTCCACCCAGTGAGCTCCAAGAGATACCCGTCGCGACTCGAGAGCAGAGCGGGGTTCTTTGCTTCCACTCGAGATGAATGCCTGTCTCCCCGGGTGCGTCTGGAATGCAACCCCGAGATCCCGGTCGCCCCTGGAGAGGAACATTGGCTTCTGGACACAAGCCTAGATGAGGTCTATTGGCCCTGCAGTCACTCGAGAGCAATCCCCAGCTTTCCTTCGCAACTCGAATGGAAGATTGGACTTCCCTGGGCCAACACAAGAGGCATCCTGAATTCCCCGTCGTAACTCGAGAATCCCGCCGCAACTCGAGAAAAACCACGTGGTTCCCCCGTCATCGCAAGATGAAGCCCTTTCCCGCTACAGCGTCTCAGGAGAAGTCCCACGTTAGGAATTGGAGGTCGAAACGGTACTTGGCACCCTTGATGCGCCCCCACAAAGTTCCCCGGCATCCCGGTCTCCCTGGAGAGGAACACCGAGGTTTTCCGGCACCACTTCCTCTGAGCCCCTTCTACCCTCCTGATCTCGACAGGAGGGTCGACTCCCCTGCTTTGTCTGGAAGGGGTTCCCGACCTTCCGGTCGCACCTCGGGATGAGGCCGGTCTCACGACGACATTCCAGACGTGGCCTCGTGGGTGCTTCCACGTTGCGAAGCACCCCGATTTCCCGGTCCCCTCTTGATAAGAACCCGATGCCCGGACACCTCTCCGAACTCCACCCTGTGAATGAAGTCAACACGAAGGGGCAGTGACTCGCCCGTGCATCGTCCGGAAAAAACCCCCAGGTTCCAAATACAGCTCGACAAGTGGCCTCTCTCCCCGGGGACACCTCGAGAGGCAAGCGGAGTTCCATGCCTCAACCCAAGACGAGGCCTGACTCTCCTGTCCCCAGTCTGCAGGGACCCTGCGATCGGAGTCTGAAATCAGAGGAACCCTGAGGTTCCTGCCTCAACTGGAGATGAGGCCCTCTTCCAATGCACCAAACCCAGTGGAGTCCCGAGAGGCCCCTCCCACCTCCAGTTTCCCTGACTTCTCAGAGCCACCATGAGAAGCCCCCTGAGGTCACCTGCACAAGTCGAGGGAAGCCAGGGTTTCCTGCCTCAACCCGAGAAAGGCCTCGAGAGACCTTCTTCAACACGTCTCGAGGCCAGATTCCCCTACCATGACTCGAGAGCAATGACGCGCTCCCCCTCGCCACTCGCATGGAGACCCGACTTCCCTGGCGCCCCACGAGAGGCTCACTGACCTCGCCGTCGTACCTCGTGAGAAACCGCACCCTGGGGCCGCCGCTCGAGAACCACCCCGAGACTCCCCCGTCATCGCGGAGATGAGGGCCTTCGTCTCCTGCATGGCCTAGAGGCCAATCTCGCGACCTCTCTCCAAACGCCTCAGGAGGCTTGACTCCCTTTAGTCCACCCAGTGAGCTCCAAGAGATACCCGTCGCGACTCGAGAGCAGAGCGGGGTTCTTTGCTTCCACTCGAGATGAATGCCTGTCTCCCCGGGTGCGTCTGGAATGCAACCCCGAGATCCCGGTCGCCCCTGGAGAGGAAGCTCGGCTTCTGGACACAAGCCTAGATGAGGTCTATTGGCCCTGCAGTCACTCGAGAGCAATCCCCAGCTTTCCTTCGCAACTCGAATGGAAGATTGGACTTCCCTGGGCCAACACAAGAGGCATCCTGAATTCCCCGTCGTAACTCGAGAATCCCGCCGCAACTCGAGAAAAACCACGTGGTTCCCCCGTCATCGCAAGATGAAGCCCTTTCCCGCTACAGCGTCTCAGGAGAAGTCCCACGTTAGGAATTGGAGGTCGAAACGGTACTTGGCACCCTTGATGCGCCCCCACAAAGTTCCCCGGCATCCCGGTCTCCCTGGAGAGGAACACCGAGGTTTTCCGGCACCACTTCCTCTGAGCCCCTTCTACCCTCCTGATCTCGACAGGAGGGTCGACTCCCCTGCTTTGTCTGGAAGGGGTTCCCGACCTTCCGGTCGCACCTCGGGATGAGGCCGGTCTCACGACGACATTCCAGACGTGGCCTCGTGGGTGCTTCCACGTTGCGAAGCACCCCGATTTCCCGGTCCCCTCTTGATAAGAACCCGATGCCCGGACACCTCTCCGAACTCCACCCTGTGAATGAAGTCAACACGAAGGGGCAGTGACTCGCCCGTGCATCGTCCGGAAAAAACCCCCAGGTTCCAAATACAGCTCGACAAGTGGCCTCTCTCCCCGGGGACACCTCGAGAGGCAAGCGGAGTTCCATGCCTCAACCCAAGACGAGGCCTGACTCTCCTGTCCCCAGTCTGCAGGGACCCTGCGATCGGAGTCTGAAATCAGAGGAACCCTGAGGTTCCTGCCTCAACTGGAGATGAGGCCCTCTTCCAATGCACCAAACCCAGTGGAGTCCCGAGAGGCCCCTCCCACCTCCAGTTTCCCTGACTTCTCAGAGCCACCATGAGAAGCCCCCTGAGGTCACCTGCACAAGTCGAGGGAAGCCAGGGTTTCCTGCCTCAACCCGAGAAAGGCCTCGAGAGACCTTCTTCAACACGTCTCGAGGCCAGATTCCCCTACCATGACTCGAGAGCAATGACGCGCTCCCCCTCGCCACTCGCATGGAGACCCGACTTCCCTGGCGCCCCACGAGAGGCTCACTGACCTCGCCGTCGTACCTCGTGAGAAACCGCACCCTGGGGCCGCCGCTCGAGAACCACCCCGAGACTCCCCCGTCATCGCGGAGATGAGGGCCTTCGTCTCCTGCATGGCCTAGAGGCCAATCTCGCGACCTCTCTCCAAACGCCTCAGGAGGCTTGACTCCCTTTAGTCCACCCAGTGAGCTCCAAGAGATACCCGTCGCGACTCGAGAGCAGAGCGGGGTTCTTTGCTTCCACTCGAGATGAATGCCTGTCTCCCCGGGTGCGTCTGGAATGCAACCCCGAGATCCCGGTCGCCCCTGGAGAGGAACATTGGCTTCTGGACACAAGCCTAGATGAGGTCTATTGGCCCTGCAGTCACTCGAGAGCAATCCCCAGCTTTCCTTCGCAACTCGAATGGAAGATTGGACTTCCCTGGGCCAACACAAGAGGCATCCTGAATTCCCCGTCGTAACTCGAGAATCCCGCCGCAACTCGAGAAAAACCACGTGGTTCCCCCGTCATCGCAAGATGAAGCCCTTTCCCGCTACAGCGTCTCAGGAGAAGTCCCACGTTAGGAATTGGAGGTCGAAACGGTCCTTGGCACCCTTGATGCGCCCCCACAAAGTTCCCCGGCATCCCGGTCTCCCTGGAGAGGAACACCGAGGTTTTCCGGCACCACTTCCTCTGAGCCCCTTCTACCCTCCTGATCTCGACAGGAGGGTCGACTCCCCTGCTTTGTCTGGAAGGGGTTCCCGACCTTCCGGTCGCACCTCGGGATGAGGCCGGTCTCACGACGACATTCCAGACGTGGCCTCGTGGGTGCTTCCACGTTGCGAAGCACCCCGATTTCCCGGTCCCCTCTTGATAAGAACCCGATGCCCGGACACCTCTCCGAACTCCACCCTGTGAATGAAGTCAACACGAAGGGGCAGTGACTCGCCCGTGCATCGTCCGGAAAAAACCCCCAGGTTCCAAATACAGCTCGACAAGTGGCCTCTCTCCCCGGGGACACCTCGAGAGGCAAGCGGAGTTCCATGCCTCAACCCAAGACGAGGCCTGACTCTCCTGTCCCCAGTCTGCAGGGACCCTGCGATCGGAGTCTGAAATCAGAGGAACCCTGAGGTTCCTGCCTCAACTGGAGATGAGGCCCTCTTCCAATGCACCAAACCCAGTGGAGTCCCGAGAGGCCCCTCCCACCTCCAGTTTCCCTGACTTCTCAGAGCCACCATGAGAAGCCCCCTGAGGTCACCTGCACAAGTCGAGGGAAGCCAGGGTTTCCTGCCTCAACCCGAGAAAGGCCTCGAGAGACCTTCTTCAACACGTCTCGAGGCCAGATTCCCCTACCATGACTCGAGAGCAATGACGCGCTCCCCCTCGCCACTCGCATGGAGACCCGACTTCCCTGGCGCCCCACGAGAGGCTCACTGACCTCGCCGTCGTACCTCGTGAGAAACCGCACCCTGGGGCCGCCGCTCGAGAACCACCCCGAGACTCCCCCGTCATCGCGGAGATGAGGGCCTTCGTCTCCTGCATGGCCTAGAGGCCAATCTCGCGACCTCTCTCCAAACGCCTCAGGAGGCTTGACTCCCTTTAGTCCACCCAGTGAGCTCCAAGAGATACCCGTCGCGACTCGAGAGCAGAGCGGGGTTCGTTGCTTCCACTCGAGATGAATGCCTGTCTCCCCGGGTGCGTCTGGAATGCAACCCCGAGATCCCGGTCGCCCCTGGAGAGGAAGCTCGGCTTCTGGACACAAGCCTAGATGAGGTCTATTGGCCCTGCAGTCACTCGAGAGCAATCCCCAGCTTTCCTTCGCAACTCGAATGGAAGATTGGACTTCCCTGGGCCAACACAAGAGGCATCCTGAATTCCCCGTCGTAACTCGAGAATCCCGCCGCAACTCGAGAAAAACCACGTGGTTCCCCCGTCATCGCAAGATGAAGCCCTTTCCCGCTACAGCGTCTCAGGAGAAGTCCCACGTTAGGAATTGGAGGTCGAAACGGTACTTGGCACCCTTGATGCGCCCCCACAAAGTTCCCCGGCATCCCGGTCTCCCTGGAGAGGAACACCGAGGTTTTCCGGCACCACTTCCTCTGAGCCCCTTCTACCCTCCTGATCTCGACAGGAGGGTCGACTCCCCTGCTTTGTCTGGAAGGGGTTCCCGACCTTCCGGTCGCACCTCGGGATGAGGCCGGTCTCACGACGACATTCCAGACGTGGCCTCGTGGGTGCTTCCACGTTGCGAAGCACCCCGATTTCCCGGTCCCCTCTTGATAAGAACCCGATGCCCGGACACCTCTCCGAACTCCACCCTGTGAATGAAGTCAACACGAAGGGGCAGTGACTCGCCCGTGCATCGTCCGGAAAAAACCCCCAGGTTCCAAATACAGCTCGACAAGTGGCCTCTCTCCCCGGGGACACCTCGAGAGGCAAGCGGAGTTCCATGCCTCAACCCAAGACGAGGCCTGACTCTCCTGTCCCCAGTCTGCAGGGACCCTGCGATCGGAGTCTGAAATCAGAGGAACCCTGAGGTTCCTGCCTCAACTGGAGATGAGGCCCTCTTCCAATGCACCAAACCCAGTGGAGTCCCGAGAGGCCCCTCCCACCTCCAGTTTCCCTGACTTCTCAGAGCCACCATGAGAAGCCCCCTGAGGTCACCTGCACAAGTCGAGGGAAGCCAGGGTTTCCTGCCTCAACCCGAGAAAGGCCTCGAGAGACCTTCTTCAACACGTCTCGAGGCCAGATTCCCCTACCATGACTCGAGAGCAATGACGCGCTCCCCCTCGCCACTCGCATGGAGACCCGACTTCCCTGGCGCCCCACGAGAGGCTCACTGACCTCGCCGTCGTACCTCGTGAGAAACCGCACCCTGGGGCCGCCGCTCGAGAACCACCCCGAGACTCCCCCGTCATCGCGGAGATGAGGGCCTTCGTCTCCTGCATGGCCTAGAGGCCAATCTCGCGACCTCTCTCCAAACGCCTCAGGAGGCTTGACTCCCTTTAGTCCACCCAGTGAGCTCCAAGAGATACCCGTCGCGACTCGAGAGCAGAGCGGGGTTCGTTGCTTCCACTCGAGATGAATGCCTGTCTCCCCGGGTGCGTCTGGAATGCAACCCCGAGATCCCGGTCGCCCCTGGAGAGGAAGCTCGGCTTCTGGACACAAGCCTAGATGAGGTCTATTGGCCCTGCAGTCACTCGAGAGCAATCCCCAGCTTTCCTTCGCAACTCGAATGGAAGATTGGACTTCCCTGGGCCAACACAAGAGGCATCCTGAATTCCCCGTCGTAACTCGAGAATCCCGCCGCAACTCGAGAAAAACCACGTGGTTCCCCCGTCATCGCAAGATGAAGCCCTTTCCCGCTACAGCGTCTCAGGAGAAGTGCCACGTTAGGAATTGGAGGTCGAAACGGTACTTGGCACCCTTGATGCGCCCCCACAAAGTTCCCCGGCATCCCGGTCTCCCTGGAGAGGAACACCGAGGTTTTCCGGCACCACTTCCTCTGAGCCCCTTCTACCCTCCTGATCTCGACAGGAGGGTCGACTCCCCTGCTTTGTCTGGAAGGGGTTCCCGACCTTCCGGTCGCACCTCGGGATGAGGCCGGTCTCACGACGACATTCCAGACGTGGCCTCGTGGGTGCTTCCACGTTGCGAAGCACCCCGATTTCCCGGTCCCCTCTTGATAAGAACCCGATGCCCGGACACCTCTCCGAACTCCACCCTGTGAATGAAGTCAACACGAAGGGGCAGTGACTCGCCCGTGCATCGTCCGGAAAAAACCCCCAGGTTCCAAATACAGCTCGACAAGTGGCCTCTCTCCCCGGGGACACCTCGAGAGGCAAGCGGAGTTCCATGCCTCAACCCAAGACGAGGCCTGACTCTCCTGTCCCCAGTCTGCAGGGACCCTGCGATCGGAGTCTGAAATCAGAGGAACCCTGAGGTTCCTGCCCCAACTGGAGATGAGGCCCTCTTCCAATGCACCAAACCCAGTGGAGTCCCGAGAGGCCCCTCCCACCTCCAGTTTCCCTGACTTCTCAGAGCCACCATGAGAAGCCCCCTGAGGTCACCTGCACAAGTCGAGGGAAGCCAGGGTTTCCTGCCTCAACCCGAGAAAGGCCTCGAGAGACCTTCTTCAACACGTCTCGAGGCCAGATTCCCCTACCATGACTCGAGAGCAATGACGCGCTCCCCCTCGCCACTCGCATGGAGACCCGACTTCCCTGGCGCCCCACGAGAGGCTCACTGACCTCGCCGTCGTACCTCGTGAGAAACCGCACCCTGGGGCCGCCGCTCGAGAACCACCCCGAGACTCCCCCGTCATCGCGGAGATGAGGGCCTTCGTCTCCTGCATGGCCTAGAGGCCAATCTCGCGACCTCTCTCCAAACGCCTCAGGAGGCTTGACTCCCTTTAGTCCACCCAGTGAGCTCCAAGAGATACCCGTCGCGACTCGAGAGCAGAGCGGGGTTCGTTGCTTCCACTCGAGATGAATGCCTGTCTCCCCGGGTGCGTCTGGAATGCAACCCCGAGATCCCGGTCGCCCCTGGAGAGGAAGCTCGGCTTCTGGACACAAGCCTAGATGAGGTCTATTGGCCCTGCAGTCACTCGAGAGCAATCCCCAGCTTTCCTTCGCAACTCGAATGGAAGATTGGACTTCCCTGGGCCAACACAAGAGGCATCCTGAATTCCCCGTCGTAACTCGAGAATCCCGCCGCAACTCGAGAAAAACCACGTGGTTCCCCCGTCATCGCAAGATGAAGCCCTTTCCCGCTACAGCGTCTCAGGAGAAGTGCCACGTTAGGAATTGGAGGTCGAAACGGTCCTTGGCACCCTTGATGCGCCCCCACAAAGTTCCCCGGCATCCCGGTCTCCCTGGAGAGGAACACCGAGGTTTTCCGGCACCACTTCCTCTGAGCCCCTTCTACCCTCCTGATCTCGACAGGAGGGTCGACTCCCCTGCTTTGTCTGGAAGGGGTTCCCGACCTTCCGGTCGCACCTCGGGATGAGGCCGGTCTCACGACGACATTCCAGACGTGGCCTCCTGGGTGCTTCCACGTTGCGAAGCACCCCGATTTCCCGGTCCCCTCTTGATAAGAACCCGATGCCCGGACACCTCTCCGAACTCCACCCTGTGAATGAAGTCAACACGAAGGGGCAGTGACTCGCCCGTGCATCGTCCGGAAAAAACCCCCAGGTTCCAAATACAGCTCGACAAGTGGCCTCTCTCCCCGGGGACACCTCGAGAGGCAAGCGGAGTTCCATGCCTCAACCCAAGACGAGGCCTGACTCTCCTGTCCCCAGTCTGCAGGGACCCTGCGATCGGAGTCTGAAATCAGAGGAACCCTGAGGTTCCTGCCCCAACTGGAGATGAGGCCCTCTTCCAATGCACCAAACCCAGTGGAGTCCCGAGAGGCCCCTCCCACCTCCAGTTTCCCTGACTTCTCAGAGCCACCATGAGAAGCCCCCTGAGGTCACCTGCACAAGTCGAGGGAAGCCAGGGTTTCCTGCCTCAACCCGAGAAAGGCCTCGAGAGACCTTCTTCAACACGTCTCGAGGCCAGATTCCCCTACCATGACTCGAGAGCAATGACGCGCTCCCCCTCGCCACTCGCATGGAGACCCGACTTCCCTGGCGCCCCACGAGAGGCTCACTGACCTCGCCGTCGTACCTCGTGAGAAACCGCACCCTGGGGCCGCCGCTCGAGAA
This sequence comes from Bos taurus, assembly GCF_002263795.3. Lineage (NCBI taxonomy): Eukaryota > Metazoa > Chordata > Mammalia > Artiodactyla > Bovidae > Bos > Bos taurus. The sequence goes on from NW_020190561.1 coordinate 15,478, forward strand.
CCACCCCGAGACTCCCCCGTCATCGCGGAGATGAGGGCCTTCGTCTCCTGCATGGCCTAGAGGCCAATCTCGCGACCTCTCTCCAAACGCCTCAGGAGGCTTGACTCCCTTTAGTCCACCCAGTGAGCTCCAAGAGATACCCGTCGCGACTCGAGAGCAGAGCGGGGTTCGTTGCTTCCACTCGAGATGAATGCCTGTCTCCCCGGGTGCGTCTGGAATGCAACCCCGAGATCCCGGTCGCCCCTGGAGAGGAAGCTCGGCTTCTGGACACAAGCCTAGATGAGGTCTATTGGCCCTGCAGTCACTCGAGAGCAATCCCCAGCTTTCCTTCGCAACTCGAATGGAAGATTGGACTTCCCTGGGCCAACACAAGAGGCATCCTGAATTCCCCGTCGTAACTCGAGAATCCCGCCGCAACTCGAGAAAAACCACGTGGTTCCCCCGTCATCGCAAGATGAAGCCCTTTCCCGCTACAGCGTCTCAGGAGAAGTGCCACGTTAGGAATTGGAGGTCGAAACGGTCCTTGGCACCCTTGATGCGCCCCCACAAAGTTCCCCGGCATCCCGGTCTCCCTGGAGAGGAACACCGAGGTTTTCCGGCACCACTTCCTCTGAGCCCCTTCTACCCTCCTGATCTCGACAGGAGGGTCGACTCCCCTGCTTTGTCTGGAAGGGGTTCCCGACCTTCCGGTCGCACCTCGGGATGAGGCCGGTCTCACGACGACATTCCAGACGTGGCCTCGTGGGTGCTTCCACGTTGCGAAGCACCCCGATTTCCCGGTCCCCTCTTGATAAGAACCCGATGCCCGGACACCTCTCCGAACTCCACCCTGTGAATGAAGTCAACACGAAGGGGCAGTGACTCGCCCGTGCATCGTCCGGAAAAAACCCCCAGGTTCCAAATACAGCTCGACAAGTGGCCTCTCTCCCCGGGGACACCTCGAGAGGCAAGCGGAGTTCCATGCCTCAACCCAAGACGAGGCCTGACTCTCCTGTCCCCAGTCTGCAGGGACCCTGCGATCGGAGTCTGAAATCAGAGGAACCCTGAGGTTCCTGCCCCAACTGGAGATGAGGCCCTCTTCCAATGCACCAAACCCAGTGGAGTCCCGAGAGGCCCCTCCCACCTCCAGTTTCCCTGACTTCTCAGAGCCACCATGAGAAGCCCCCTGAGGTCACCTGCACAAGTCGAGGGAAGCCAGGGTTTCCTGCCTCAACCCGAGAAAGGCCTCGAGAGACCTTCTTCAACACGTCTCGAGGCCAGATTCCCCTACCATGACTCGAGAGCAATGACGCGCTCCCCCTCGCCACTCGCATGGAGACCCGACTTCCCTGGCGCCCCACGAGAGGCTCACTGACCTCGCCGTCGTACCTCGTGAGAAACCGCACCCTGGGGCCGCCGCTCGAGAACCACCCCGAGACTCCCCCGTCATCGCGGAGATGAGGGCCTTCGTCTCCTGCATGGCCTAGAGGCCAATCTCGCGACCTCTCTCCAAACGCCTCAGGAGGCTTGACTCCCTTTAGTCCACCCAGTGAGCTCCAAGAGATACCCGTCGCGACTCGAGAGCAGAGCGGGGTTCGTTGCTTCCACTCGAGATGAATGCCTGTCTCCCCGGGTGCGTCTGGAATGCAACCCCGAGATCCCGGTCGCCCCTGGAGAGGAAGCTCGGCTTCTGGACACAAGCCTAGATGAGGTCTATTGGCCCTGCAGTCACTCGAGAGCAATCCCCAGCTTTCCTTCGCAACTCGAATGGAAGATTGGACTTCCCTGGGCCAACACAAGAGGCATCCTGAATTCCCCGTCGTAACTCGAGAATCCCGCCGCAACTCGAGAAAAACCACGTGGTTCCCCCGTCATCGCAAGATGAAGCCCTTTCCCGCTACAGCGTCTCAGGAGAAGTCCCACGTTAGGAATTGGAGGTCGAAACGGTACTTGGCACCCTTGATGCGCCCCCACAAAGTTCCCCGGCATCCCGGTCTCCCTGGAGAGGAACACCGAGGTTTTCCGGCACCACTTCCTCTGAGCCCCTTCTACCCTCCTGATCTCGACAGGAGGGTCGACTCCCCTGCTTTGTCTGGAAGGGGTTCCCGACCTTCCGGTCGCACCTCGGGATGAGGCCGGTCTCACGACGACATTCCAGACGTGGCCTCGTGGGTGCTTCCACGTTGCGAAGCACCCCGATTTCCCGGTCCCCTCTTGATAAGAACCCGATGCCCGGACACCTCTCCGAACTCCACCCTGTGAATGAAGTCAACACGAAGGGGCAGTGACTCGCCCGTGCATCGTCCGGAAAAAACCCCCAGGTTCCAAATACAGCTCGACAAGTGGCCTCTCTCCCCGGGGACACCTCGAGAGGCAAGCGGAGTTCCATGCCTCAACCCAAGACGAGGCCTGACTCTCCTGTCCCCAGTCTGCAGGGACCCTGCGATCGGAGTCTGAAATCAGAGGAACCCTGAGGTTCCTGCCCCAACTGGAGATGAGGCCCTCTTCCAATGCACCAAACCCAGTGGAGTCCCGAGAGGCCCCTCCCACCTCCAGTTTCCCTGACTTCTCAGAGCCACCATGAGAAGCCCCCTGAGGTCACCTGCACAAGTCGAGGGAAGCCAGGGTTTCCTGCCTCAACCCGAGAAAGGCCTCGAGAGACCTTCTTCAACACGTCTCGAGGCCAGATTCCCCTACCATGACTCGAGAGCAATGACGCGCTCCCCCTCGCCACTCGCATGGAGACCCGACTTCCCTGGCGCCCCACGAGAGGCTCACTGACCTCGCCGTCGTACCTCGTGAGAAACCGCACCCTGGGGCCGCCGCTCGAGAACCACCCCGAGACTCCCCCGTCATCGCGGAGATGAGGGCCTTCGTCTCCTGCATGGCCTAGAGGCCAATCTCGCGACCTCTCTCCAAACGCCTCAGGAGGCTTGACTCCCTTTAGTCCACCCAGTGAGCTCCAAGAGATACCCGTCGCGACTCGAGAGCAGAGCGGGGTTCGTTGCTTCCACTCGAGATGAATGCCTGTCTCCCCGGGTGCGTCTGGAATGCAACCCCGAGATCCCGGTCGCCCCTGGAGAGGAAGCTCGGCTTCTGGACACAAGCCTAGATGAGGTCTATTGGCCCTGCAGTCACTCGAGAGCAATCCCCAGCTTTCCTTCGCAACTCGAATGGAAGATTGGACTTCCCTGGGCCAACACAAGAGGCATCCTGAATTCCCCGTCGTAACTCGAGAATCCCGCCGCAACTCGAGAAAAACCACGTGGTTCCCCCGTCATCGCAAGATGAAGCCCTTTCCCGCTACAGCGTCTCAGGAGAAGTGCCACGTTAGGAATTGGAGGTCGAAACGGTCCTTGGCACCCTTGATGCGCCCCCACAAAGTTCCCCGGCATCCCGGTCTCCCTGGAGAGGAACACCGAGGTTTTCCGGCACCACTTCCTCTGAGCCCCTTCTACCCTCCTGATCTCGACAGGAGGGTCGACTCCCCTGCTTTGTCTGGAAGGGGTTCCCGACCTTCCGGTCGCACCTCGGGATGAGGCCGGTCTCACGACGACATTCCAGACGTGGCCTCCTGGGTGCTTCCACGTTGCGAAGCACCCCGATTTCCCGGTCCCCTCTTGATAAGAACCCGATGCCCGGACACCTCTCCGAACTCCACCCTGTGAATGAAGTCAACACGAAGGGGCAGTGACTCGCCCGTGCATCGTCCGGAAAAAACCCCCAGGTTCCAAATACAGCTCGACAAGTGGCCTCTCTCCCCGGGGACACCTCGAGAGGCAAGCGGAGTTCCATGCCTCAACCCAAGACGAGGCCTGACTCTCCTGTCCCCAGTCTGCAGGGACCCTGCGATCGGAGTCTGAAATCAGAGGAACCCTGAGGTTCCTGCCCCAACTGGAGATGAGGCCCTCTTCCAATGCACCAAACCCAGTGGAGTCCCGAGAGGCCCCTCCCACCTCCAGTTTCCCTGACTTCTCAGAGCCACCATGAGAAGCCCCCTGAGGTCACCTGCACAAGTCGAGGGAAGCCAGGGTTTCCTGCCTCAACCCGAGAAAGGCCTCGAGAGACCTTCTTCAACACGTCTCGAGGCCAGATTCCCCTACCATGACTCGAGAGCAATGACGCGCTCCCCCTCGCCACTCGCATGGAGACCCGACTTCCCTGGCGCCCCACGAGAGGCTCACTGACCTCGCCGTCGTACCTCGTGAGAAACCGCACCCTGGGGCCGCCGCTCGAGAACCACCCCGAGACTCCCCCGTCATCGCGGAGATGAGGGCCTTCGTCTCCTGCATGGCCTAGAGGCCAATCTCGCGACCTCTCTCCAAACGCCTCAGGAGGCTTGACTCCCTTTAGTCCACCCAGTGAGCTCCAAGAGATACCCGTCGCGACTCGAGAGCAGAGCGGGGTTCGTTGCTTCCACTCGAGATGAATGCCTGTCTCCCCGGGTGCGTCTGGAATGCAACCCCGAGATCCCGGTCGCCCCTGGAGAGGAAGCTCGGCTTCTGGACACAAGCCTAGATGAGGTCTATTGGCCCTGCAGTCACTCGAGAGCAATCCCCAGCTTTCCTTCGCAACTCGAATGGAAGATTGGACTTCCCTGGGCCAACACAAGAGGCATCCTGAATTCCCCGTCGTAACTCGAGAATCCCGCCGCAACTCGAGAAAAACCACGTGGTTCCCCCGTCATCGCAAGATGAAGCCCTTTCCCGCTACAGCGTCTCAGGAGAAGTCCCACGTTAGGAATTGGAGGTCGAAACGGTCCTTGGCACCCTTGATGCGCCCCCACAAAGTTCCCCGGCATCCCGGTCTCCCTGGAGAGGAACACCGAGGTTTTCCGGCACCACTTCCTCTGAGCCCCTTCTACCCTCCTGATCTCGACAGGAGGGTCGACTCCCCTGCTTTGTCTGGAAGGGGTTCCCGACCTTCCGGTCGCACCTCGGGATGAGGCCGGTCTCACGACGACATTCCAGACGTGGCCTCCTGGGTGCTTCCACGTTGCGAAGCACCCCGATTTCCCGGTCCCCTCTTGATAAGAACCCGATGCCCGGACACCTCTCCGAACTCCACCCTGTGAATGAAGTCAACACGAAGGGGCAGTGACTCGCCCGTGCATCGTCCGGAAAAAACCCCCAGGTTCCAAATACAGCTCGACAAGTGGCCTCTCTCCCCGGGGACACCTCGAGAGGCAAGCGGAGTTCCATGCCTCAACCCAAGACGAGGCCTGACTCTCCTGTCCCCAGTCTGCAGGGACCCTGCGATCGGAGTCTGAAATCAGAGGAACCCTGAGGTTCCTGCCCCAACTGGAGATGAGGCCCTCTTCCAATGCACCAAACCCAGTGGAGTCCCGAGAGGCCCCTCCCACCTCCAGTTTCCCTGACTTCTCAGAGCCACCATGAGAAGCCCCCTGAGGTCACCTGCACAAGTCGAGGGAAGCCAGGGTTTCCTGCCTCAACCCGAGAAAGGCCTCGAGAGACCTTCTTCAACACGTCTCGAGGCCAGATTCCCCTACCATGACTCGAGAGCAATGACGCGCTCCCCCTCGCCACTCGCATGGAGACCCGACTTCCCTGGCGCCCCACGAGAGGCTCACTGACCTCGCCGTCGTACCTCGTGAGAAACCGCACCCTGGGGCCGCCGCTCGAGAACCACCCCGAGACTCCCCCGTCATCGCGGAGATGAGGGCCTTCGTCTCCTGCATGGCCTAGAGGCCAATCTCGCGACCTCTCTCCAAACGCCTCAGGAGGCTTGACTCCCTTTAGTCCACCCAGTGAGCTCCAAGAGATACCCGTCGCGACTCGAGAGCAGAGCGGGGTTCGTTGCTTCCACTCGAGATGAATGCCTGTCTCCCCGGGTGCGTCTGGAATGCAACCCCGAGATCCCGGTCGCCCCTGGAGAGGAAGCTCGGCTTCTGGACACAAGCCTAGATGAGGTCTATTGGCCCTGCAGTCACTCGAGAGCAATCCCCAGCTTTCCTTCGCAACTCGAATGGAAGATTGGACTTCCCTGGGCCAACACAAGAGGCATCCTGAATTCCCCGTCGTAACTCGAGAATCCCGCCGCAACTCGAGAAAAACCACGTGGTTCCCCCGTCATCGCAAGATGAAGCCCTTTCCCGCTACAGCGTCTCAGGAGAAGTCCCACGTTAGGAATTGGAGGTCGAAACGGTACTTGGCACCCTTGATGCGCCCCCACAAAGTTCCCCGGCATCCCGGTCTCCCTGGAGAGGAACACCGAGGTTTTCCGGCACCACTTCCTCTGAGCCCCTTCTACCCTCCTGATCTCGACAGGAGGGTCGACTCCCCTGCTTTGTCTGGAAGGGGTTCCCGACCTTCCGGTCGCACCTCGGGATGAGGCCGGTCTCACGACGACATTCCAGACGTGGCCTCGTGGGTGCTTCCACGTTGCGAAGCACCCCGATTTCCCGGTCCCCTCTTGATAAGAACCCGATGCCCGGACACCTCTCCGAACTCCACCCTGTGAATGAAGTCAACACGAAGGGGCAGTGACTCGCCCGTGCATCGTCCGGAAAAAAACCCCAGGTTCCAAATACAGCTCGACAAGTGGCCTCTCTCCCCGGGGACACCTCGAGAGGCAAGCGGAGTTCCATGCCTCAACCCAAGACGAGGCCTGACTCTCCTGTCCCCAGTCTGCAGGGACCCTGCGATCGGAGTCTGAAATCAGAGGAACCCTGAGGTTCCTGCCCCAACTGGAGATGAGGCCCTCTTCCAATGCACCAAACCCAGTGGAGTCCCGAGAGGCCCCTCCCACCTCCAGTTTCCCTGACTTCTCAGAGCCACCATGAGAAGCCCCCTGAGGTCACCTGCACAAGTCGAGGGAAGCCAGGGTTTCCTGCCTCAACCCGAGAAAGGCCTCGAGAGACCTTCTTCAACACGTCTCGAGGCCAGATTCCCCTACCATGACTCGAGAGCAATGACGCGCTCCCCCTCGCCACTCGCATGGAGACCCGACTTCCCTGGCGCCCCACGAGAGGCTCACTGACCTCGCCGTCGTACCTCGTGAGAAACCGCACCCTGGGGCCGCCGCTCGAGAACCACCCCGAGACTCCCCCGTCATCGCGGAGATGAGGGCCTTCGTCTCCTGCATGGCCTAGAGGCCAATCTCGCGACCTCTCTCCAAACGCCTCAGGAGGCTTGACTCCCTTTAGTCCACCCAGTGAGCTCCAAGAGATACCCGTCGCGACTCGAGAGCAGAGCGGGGTTCGTTGCTTCCACTCGAGATGAATGCCTGTCTCCCCGGGTGCGTCTGGAATGCAACCCCGAGATCCCGGTCGCCCCTGGAGAGGAAGCTCGGCTTCTGGACACAAGCCTAGATGAGGTCTATTGGCCCTGCAGTCACTCGAGAGCAATCCCCAGCTTTCCTTCGCAACTCGAATGGAAGATTGGACTTCCCTGGGCCAACACAAGAGGCATCCTGAATTCCCCGTCGTAACTCGAGAATCCCGCCGCAACTCGAGAAAAACCACGTGGTTCCCCCGTCATCGCAAGATGAAGCCCTTTCCCGCTACAGCGTCTCAGGAGAAGTGCCACGTTAGGAATTGGAGGTCGAAACGGTACTTGGCACCCTTGATGCGCCCCCACAAAGTTCCCCGGCATCCCGGTCTCCCTGGAGAGGAACACCGAGGTTTTCCGGCACCACTTCCTCTGAGCCCCTTCTACCCTCCTGATCTCGACAGGAGGGTCGACTCCCCTGCTTTGTCTGGAAGGGGTTCCCGACCTTCCGGTCGCACCTCGGGTTGAGGCCGGTCTCACGACGACATTCCAGACGTGGCCTCCTGGGTGCTTCCACGTTGCGAAGCACCCCGATTTCCCGGTCCCCTCTTGATAAGAACCCGATGCCCGGACACCTCTCCGAACTCCACCCTGTGAATGAAGTCAACACCAAAGGGCAGTGACTCGCCCGTGCATCGTCCGGAAAAAACCCCCAGGTTCCAAATACAGCTCGACAAGTGGCCTCTCTCCCCGGGGACACCTCGAGAGGCAAGCGGAGTTCCATGCCTCAACCCAAGACGAGGCCTGACTCTCCTGTCCCCAGTCTGCAGGGACCCTGCGATCGGAGTCTGAAATCAGAGGAACCCTGAGGTTCCTGCCCCAACTGGAGATGAGGCCCTCTTCCAATGCACCAAACCCAGTGGAGTCCCGAGAGGCCCCTCCCACCTCCAGTTTCCCTGACTTCTCAGAGCCACCATGAGAAGCCCCCTGAGGTCACCTGCACAAGTCGAGGGAAGCCAGGGTTTCCTGCCTCAACCCGAGAAAGGCCTCGAGAGACCTTCTTCAACACGTCTCGAGGCCAGATTCCCCTACCATGACTCGAGAGCAATGACGCGCTCCCCCTCGCCACTCGCATGGAGACCCGACTTCCCTGGCGCCCCACGAGAGGCTCACTGACCTCGCCGTCGTACCTCGTGAGAAACCGCACCCTGGGGCCGCCGCTCGAGAACCACCCCGAGACTCCCCCGTCATCGCGGAGATGAGGGCCTTCGTCTCCTGCATGGCCTAGAGGCCAATCTCGCGACCTCTCTCCAAACGCCTCAGGAGGCTTGACTCCCTTTAGTCCACCCAGTGAGCTCCAAGAGATACCCGTCGCGACTCGAGAGCAGAGCGGGGTTCGTTGCTTCCACTCGAGATGAATGCCTGTCTCCCCGGGTGCGTCTGGAATGCAACCCCGAGATCCCGGTCGCCCCTGGAGAGGAAGCTCGGCTTCTGGACACAAGCCTAGATGAGGTCTATTGGCCCTGCAGTCACTCGAGAGCAATCCCCAGCTTTCCTTCGCAACTCGAATGGAAGATTGGACTTCCCTGGGCCAACACAAGAGGCATCCTGAATTCCCCGTCGTAACTCGAGAATCCCGCCGCAACTCGAGAAAAACCACGTGGTTCCCCCGTCATCGCAAGATGAAGCCCTTTCCCGCTACAGCGTCTCAGGAGAAGTGCCACGTTAGGAATTGGAGGTCGAAACGGTCCTTGGCACCCTTGATGCGCCCCCACAAAGTTCCCCGGCATCCCGGTCTCCCTGGAGAGGAACACCGAGGTTTTCCGGCACCACTTCCTCTGAGCCCCTTCTACCCTCCTGATCTCGACAGGAGGGTCGACTCCCCTGCTTTGTCTGGAAGGGGTTCCCGACCTTCCGGTCGCACCTCGGGTTGAGGCCGGTCTCACGACGACATTCCAGACGTGGCCTCCTGGGTGCTTCCACGTTGCGAAGCACCCCGATTTCCCGGTCCCCTCTTGATAAGAACCCGATGCCCGGACACCTCTCCGAACTCCACCCTGTGAATGAAGTCAACACGAAGGGCAGTGACTCGCCCGTGCATCGTCCGGAAAAAACCCCCAGGTTCCAAATACAGCTCGACAAGTGGCCTCTCTCCCCGGGGACACCTCGAGAGGCAAGCGGAGTTCCATGCCTCAACCCAAGACGAGGCCTGACTCTCCTGTCCCCAGTCTGCAGGGACCCTGCGATCGGAGTCTGAAATCAGAGGAACCCTGAGGTTCCTGCCCCAACTGGAGATGAGGCCCTCTTCCAATGCACCAAACCCAGTGGAGTCCCGAGAGGCCCCTCCCACCTCCAGTTTCCCTGACTTCTCAGAGCCACCATGAGAAGCCCCCTGAGGTCACCTGCACAAGTCGAGGGAAGCCAGGGTTTCCTGCCTCAACCCGAGAAAGGCCTCGAGAGACCTTCTTCAACACGTCTCGAGGCCAGATTCCCCTACCATGACTCGAGAGCAATGACGCGCTCCCCCTCGCCACTCGCATGGAGACCCGACTTCCCTGGCGCCCCACGAGAGGCTCACTGACCTCGCCGTCGTACCTCGTGAGAAACCGCACCCTGGGGCCGCCGCTCGAGAACCACCCCGAGACTCCCCCGTCATCGCGGAGATGAGGGCCTTCGTCTCCTGCATGGCCTAGAGGCCAATCTCGCGACCTCTCTCCAAACGCCTCAGGAGGCTTGACTCCCTTTAGTCCACCCAGTGAGCTCCAAGAGATACCCGTCGCGACTCGAGAGCAGAGCGGGGTTCGTTGCTTCCACTCGAGATGAATGCCTGTCTCCCCGGGTGCGTCTGGAATGCAACCCCGAGATCCCGGTCGCCCCTGGAGAGGAAGCTCGGCTTCTGGACACAAGCCTAGATGAGGTCTATTGGCCCTGCAGTCACTCGAGAGCAATCCCCAGCTTTCCTTCGCAACTCGAATGGAAGATTGGACTTCCCTGGGCCAACACAAGAGGCATCCTGAATTCCCCGTCGTAACTCGAGAATCCCGCCGCAACTCGAGAAAAACCACGTGGTTCCCCCGTCATCGCAAGATGAAGCCCTTTCCCGCTACAGCGTCTCAGGAGAAGTGCCACGTTAGGAATTGGAGGTCGAAACGGTACTTGGCACCCTTGATGCGCCCCCACAAAGTTCCCCGGCATCCCGGTCTCCCTGGAGAGGAACACCGAGGTTTTCCGGCACCACTTCCTCTGAGCCCCTTCTACCCTCCTGATCTCGACAGGAGGGTCGACTCCCCTGCTTTGTCTGGAAGGGGTTCCCGACCTTCCGGTCGCACCTCGGGTTGAGGCCGGTCTCACGACGACATTCCAGACGTGGCCTCCTGGGTGCTTCCACGTTGCGAAGCACCCCGATTTCCCGGTCCCCTCTTGATAAGAACCCGATGCCCGGACACCTCTCCGAACTCCACCCTGTGAATGAAGTCAACACCAAAGGGCAGTGACTCGCCCGTGCATCGTCCGGAAAAAAACCCCAGGTTCCAAATACAGCTCGACAAGTGGCCTCTCTCCCCGGGGACACCTCGAGAGGCAAGCGGAGTTCCATGCCTCAACCCAAGACGAGGCCTGACTCTCCTGTCCCCAGTCTGCAGGGACCCTGCGATCGGATCTGAAATCAGAGGAACCCTGAGGTGCCTGCTCCAACTGGAGATGAGGCCCCTCTTCCAATGCCACCAACCCAGTGGGAGTGCCGAGGAGGCCCCTCCCACCTCCAGTTTTCCCTGACTTCTCAGAACCACCCTGAGAAGCCCCTGAGTTCACCTGCACAAGTCCGAGGGAAGCCAGGGTTTCCTGCCTTAACCCGGAGAAAGGCCTCGAGAGACCTCTTCAACCACGTCTCGAGGCCAGATTCCCCCTATCATGGACTTCAGAACAATGACGCAGCTCCCCTCGCCACTCGCCATGGAGACCCGACTTCCCTTGCGGCCCCACGAGAGGCTCACTGACCTCGCCTGCGTACCTCGTGAGAAAACCGCACCCTGGGCCGCCGCCCCGTAAACACACCCGAGATTCCCCTCATGCCGAAGTGACCTTCGTCTCCTGCACGGCTAGAGGCCAATCTCGCGACCTCTCTCCAAACGCCTCAGGAGTTGACTCCTAGTCCACCCAGTGAGCTCCAAGAGATACCCGTCGCGAACTCGAGAGCAGAAGCGGAGTTCTTTGCTTCCACTCGAGATGATGCCTGTCTCCCCGTGTCTGGAATGCAACCCGAGATCCCGTCCCCGGAGAGAACATGGCTCTCTGACACAAGCCTAGTGAGGTCTATTGGCCCTGCAGTCACTCGAGAGCAATCCCCCAGCTTTCCTCGCAACTCAATGGAAGATTGGACTTCCCTGGGCCAACACCAAGAGCATCCTGATATTCCCCGTAACTCGAGAATCCCGCCCAACTCGAGAAAAACCACGTGGTTCCCCTCATCGCAAGATGAAGCCCTTTCCCGTACAGTCTCAGGAAACCACCTTAGGAATTGGAGTCAAACGTTTGCACCCTTGATGCGCCCCACAAAGTTCCCACATCCCGGTCTCCTGGAGGAACACCAGTTTCCGGCACCACTTCCTCTGACCCCTTCTACCCTCCTGAATCTCGACAGAGGGTCGACCTCCCCTGCTTGTCGAAGGGTCCCGCACCTTCCGGTCGCACTCGGATGAGGCCGGCTCACGACACATTCCAGACGTGGCCTCGTGGTGCTTCCACTTTGGGAAGCACCCCGATTTCCCGGTCCCTCTTGATAAGAAACCCGATCCACGGACACCTCCTAACTCCACCCGTGAAGAATCAAACAAGGCAGTGACTCGCCCGTGCATTCTCCGGAAAAAAACCCCAGTTCCAAAATACAGCTCGACAATGCCTCTCTCCCCGGACACCTCGAGAGGCAAGCGGAGTCCATGCCTCAACCCAAGACGAGGCCTTGACTTCTCCTGTCCCCAGTCTGCAGGGACCCTCGCATGAATTGTTAAATCAGAGAACCTGAGGTTCCTGCCCAACTGGAGATGAGGCCTCTTCCAATGCACCAAACCAGTGGAGTCCGAGAGGCCCCTCCCACCTCCAGTTTCCCTGACTTTCTCAGAGCCACCAATGAGAAGCCCCCTGAGGTCACCTGCACAAGTCGAGGAAGCCAGGGTTTCCTGCCTCAAACCCGAGAAAGCCTCGAGAGACCTTCTTCACACGCTCGAGCCAGATTCCCCTACCTGACTCGAGAGCAATGAACGGCTCCCCCTCGCCACTCGCATGAGGACCCGACTTCCCTGCGCCCCACGAGAGCTCACTGACCTCGCGTCGTACCTCGTGAGAAACCCCACCCCTGGGCCGCCCTCGAGAACCACCCGAGACTCCCCCGTCATCCCGGAAATGAGGGCCTTCGTCTCCTGCATGGCCTAGAGCCAATCTCGCGACCTCTCTCCAAACGCCTCAGAGGCTTGACTCCCTTTAGTCCACCCTAGAGCTCCAAGAATACCCGTCGCGAATCGGAGAGCAGACGGGCTCGTTGCTTCCACTCGAGATGAATGCCTTCTCCCGTGCGTCTGAATGCAAACCCAGATCCCGTCGCCCCTGGAGAGAGAACTCATTGGCTTCTGGACACAAGCCTAATTAGGTCTATTGCCCTGCAGTCACTCGAGAGCAATCCCCAGCTTTCCTTCGCAACTCGAATGGAAGATTGACTTCCCTGGGCCAACACAAGAGCATCCTGAATTCCCCGTCGTAACTCAGAATCCCGCCGAACTCGAGAAAAACCACGTGGTTCCCCCTCATCGCAAGATAAACCCTTTCCGCTACAAGCGTCTCAGCAATCCCAAGTTAGGAATTGGAGGTCGAAACGGTACTGCACCCTTGATCGCCCCCACAAAATTCCCCGGCATCCCGGTCTCCCTGGGAAAACACCGAGGTTTTCCGCACCACTTCCTCTGAGCCCTCTTCTACCCTCCTGATCTCGAACAGGAGCGACTCCCCCTTTTCTGGAAGGTTCCCGACCTTCCGGTCGCACCTCAGATGAGGCGTCTCACGACACGACATTCCAGACGTGCCTCGTGGGCTTCCACTGTTGCGAAGCACCCATTTCCCGCCCCCTCTTGATAAGAACCCAGCCCGACCACCTCTCCGAACTCCACCCTGTGAATGAAGTCAACCAAGGCAGTGACTCGCCCGTGCATCGTCCGGAAAAAACCCCCAGGTTCCAAATACAGCTCGACAAGTGGCCTCTCTCCCCGGGACACTCGAGAGCAAGCGATTCCATCCCTCATCCCAAGACGAGGCCTGACTCTCCTGTCCCAGTCGCAGGGACCCTGCCGATCGGCGTCTGAAATCAGAGAAACCCTGATTCCTGCCTCAACTGGGAGATGAGCCCTCTTTCCAATGCACCAAACCCCAGTGATCCCGAGAGGCCCTCCCACCTCCATGTTTCCACCTGGACATCTCAGAGCCCAACATGGAAACCCCCGATGGTCAACTGCACAATACAGGAACCAGTTTCCTGCCTCAACCTCGAAAAAGTCAAACCTCTCAAACCTCAGCCAGATTCCCCTTACCATGACTCGGAGCAATACGCTCCCCCTTGCCACTCGCCATGGAGACCCGACTTCCCTGGCGCCCCACGAGAGGCTCACTGACCTCGTCGTACCTCGATAGAAACCCACACCTGGGCCGCCCGCTCGAAACCAACCCGAGACTCCCCCGTCAGTCGGAGATGAGGCCTTCGTCTTCTGCATGGCCTAGAGAGCCCAATCCGCGAACCTCTCTCAAACCCTCCAGGTTGCTTGACTCCTTAGTCCACCCAGTGAGCCCCAAGAATACCCGTCGCGACTCCGAGACAGACGGTGGTTCTTGCTTCCACTCGAGATAAGCCTGTCTCCCCGGGTGCGTCTGGAATGCAACCCCAGATCCTTCGCCCTGGAGAGGAAACGATTGCTTCGGACACAACACCTAGATAGGTCTATTGGCCCGCAGTCACTCAGAGCGATCCCCAGATTTCGTCGCAGACTCGAAATGAAATTGGTCCCCCTGGCCAACACACGAAAGGCCAATTCCTCGAACTAAATCCGCCGCAACTCGAGAAATCCGCCGCAACCGAAAAAACGTGTCTCCCCCTCATCGCTAAGAATAACCCTCCCGCACATCGTCCAGGAGATAGTTCCCACTTTAGAATTGAGTACAAACTACTTCATTTCCTTCTGAAATAATCCCGCCTTTCAATTACCCCATATCTCTATATCCCCTCTATCTTCAACTTACCTCCCATGAGAGGAACACGAGTTTCGGACACCTGCCTCTTAACCCTTCTACCCTCCTGATCTCACAGTAGCGACCCCCTCTTTGTCGGAAATGTCCCAACCTTCCCGTAAATCACCTCAGATAGCCGTCTCACACACATTCCAGACTGCCTCGTGGTGCTCCACGGTTGCGAGCACCCCGATTTCCCGTCCCTCTGATAAAACCCATGCCCGACACCTCTCCAACTCCACCCGAATGAAAGCACACAACAAGACCAGTGACCCGGTAAACCCGAGAAAATTCTCCCTATTTTTTT